>NW_026068190.1:666041-799673 GCF_014885135.2 Alexandromys fortis
ATGTGTGGGAGGAGGGGGAGGGAAATGGGAAACTGGGAGGAGGCGGTAATTTTTTCAAAAAAAAATAAATAAAATAAAATAAAATAAAAATCTGGCTTAACAGCTGGGAGGTGGTGGCACACACCTTTAATCCCAGTACTTGGGAGGCAGAGGCAGGTAGGCCTCTGGGTTCGAAGGACAAAGTGAGTTTCAGGGCAGCCAGGGCTATATAAAGAAACCCAGTCTTGAAAAACAAAAACAAAACAAAATCTACCTTAGCAAGTTTAAGACACACACTATTAACTCTTGTTACTATGCTGTACTAAACAGATATTACACCCTATTTTTGTCTGTTAGTTTTTTCAAGCCCTAGCTGTCCTGGAACAAGCTCTTGTAGACCAAGTTGGCCTTGAACTCACAGAGATTCCACCTGCCTTTGCCTTCCAAATGCTGGGATTAAAGGCGTGTGCCAGTACCCAGGCCTTCACCTTTTATCTAAAACCGCGCCCTCTGACCAAGCCTCTAGCCGCCACCATTCTCCTCCAGTAGTACTCTGAATTTTACTATGGGATTTTACATATGCCTGAGCTCATGTTTTACCTTCGTGTGTCCAGCTTATTTCAATCAGCCTAACACCTTCCAAGTTCACCCATGTCATTGCAAATGGCAGCATTTTACTTTTTTAAAGGCTACTAATTCATTGAATACATGTAGCACATGTTCTATCTGTTCATTTGCTGGTGGATATTCAGATTAATTCCATACTTTGGCTACCGTGAACAGCATTGAGTGAACACAGGAGAGCAAATGTCTATTTATTTAACTGCTTCCGGTTTCTAATTTAGATGTGTTTCCCAATTGGATTTACGGGTGATATGTTTACTCTCCTTTTAATATCTTGAGGAAGATCCATGTGATTTTTTTTATATAGGCAATACCAATCTACATTCCTGCACAAATGCTCTCTTTCTTATTTTTAAAACTTCATTTATTTTAGAATCTTCATACAACTATATATTTTGAGCATAACTCCCCATCCTCTTCTCTTTTTTAATTATCCCCCTAATGCGATTTTTCTTTTTCTGTGTTTACCAACACTTGCTACTTTTCATCTTGATTTTTTTTTTCCGCAGTGCTGAGGATTAAACTCAGGGACCTGTACCTGCTAAGCAAGAGGCTCTACCACTGAATTCTTCTTGGTCCTCTTAGCATTCAGCTTCTCGTTTGGTTTTCGAGACAGGGTTTCACCACACAGTAAGGTCAGATCCTGGATAGTCTAGGCTGACCTTAGACTTGTTGCAACCCTCCTGCCTCAGATTCCTGTTGGGATTATAACTCCCAGCTCCGCTAGTCTCGTTTTGATCATAGCAGGTACAAGATGGTATTTCACTGTAGTCTCATTTTGCATTTCGTTGATAATTAGGACTGTTGAGGGTTTTCTCAAATACTTGTTAGCCATCTGTGCATTTTCTCATGAGAAATACATACTCAACTTTGTTGCACATCTTTAATGTGGGTTTTTATTTTATTGTTATAGAGATGTTTAAGCTCCTTATATAATTATAATGTAGATAATAAATCTTATCTATTTTTGTCTAGTGAGACAGAGTCTGATGTAGTTCAAGCTGGTCTCAAACTTTTATATAACTGAGGGTGAGCTTGAACTCCGGACCCGTGTGCTTCCTCCTTCAGAGTGCGGGGCTGACAAGTGTGAGCCACTAGGCACAGTCACTTTTCATACTCAATTATGACGGCTCATTTCCTACAAAGAATAACTTCTCTCTCCCCCTGCATTTCAGGCAATACCCCAAATATAGCTATTGTGTTTTGAGAAACAGCTCCTCCTGTTTTTCTGCCCCAGATTTCTGGATTTGCCACAGTTCTCTTCCCCACCCGCCCACTGTCCTGTAATGATGAACATCATCATTGCTTCTGCAACTGACTTTGTGAGGTGGTTGATACTCCTGCGGAGAAGTCACACAAATCAAGAGCACACCTGAGGTCAGCCTGTGACCAAGTTACCAAACTTTTGCATGCAAGAAGCAGATATGGCCATTCACACAGCCGTTACCAAAGAGGTTCACAGTCTAAACTCACCCTCAGAATGGCACAAACTGGTCCTCCAGAAATTCTACAAACATCCGATCATATCCCCGTCCTGAGTTCTACAAAGGGCAAAGTTCAGTACAGTCAGTCACCAGTCCAATTCCTTTTAAAGTCTGGGAAATTTCCGTGAGCGGATCTTGCTGCCCATTTCCTGGAGCTCTGACCAAGAGTCATCCATTTCTCATTCATAGCCTTTCTTCCAGTTGTGGCTGGAGGAGCTTACATACTCTTAGTATTTATCTTCATCCCACTTCCACGGCTCGCACCAAAAGCATTCTTTTCGATTCTGCACAGATGTCTAGCAAACCAGAAACACAGAACAACCTGAATCCAAGTGAAGACACTTAAATGTAGAAACAAATCAATAGAAGCAGAGCATGGCTGAGAACCACTCATAGTAAGAAATGCATATTTGCTTTATTTAAACTGTTTCAGGCCTTCACCTTGATTAGACACAGTTAATTGCTTTATATTTATATAATTCAAGGGGCTACTTCAGGTTATTTCCTAGGACTAAAGTAGAATTAGAACCAAAATGATAAATAGTCTTTTACCCTTTGAGAAGTTACGTGTTTCTAGCTGATTTACTCATCAAAGTTAAAAATAATATAATTCTGGCTTTGGCCAACTTGCCGGTAATAACACCTGCCATAATTACTTGTTTGAAAGCCCATCTCCTCTTCATTAGAGCCTGGAAGATAGACAGCAAGAACAGAGCTAGAAGAGATATGAAAAAAACCAATGGTGCCTAATGATGGAAAATAATGTCAAGCAGACTTTCATGTGAGAATAGCAGACTGGTGAGATGAGAGATTTTGGATGAAAGCAGACATGGGTCTGCTACACTGTCATGGATGGATGGATGATGCTTCCTCCAGAAGACATTGGTTTGCAAGTGAAAACTGAAGTGCTAGACATAGGATATCTTCAAAGAAGTCCCAAGTGGCCCCCAAACAAGACATTCCATTTTCATTATTTTTAGATGCTCCCATAACTAGATGGTCAGACCTTATTATTAAAGACAAAACACATTTGGTTCAGAACATAGAGAAACAGAGCTGGAACTGGCTTGAATACTGCTTCCCTGCGGGCTGACTTCTGGAAGGTGTTATGGGGGCCATGAGGGTGTGTGTGTGTGTGTGTGTGTGTGTAGTCATCAGTCATGTAAAACCTCCAGAGTCTGACCTCCAGGCTCTCTAATGAAGAAGAGGCATGCTTTCAAATAAGTAATAACGTAGGTGATATTACAGGAAAGTTGGCCAAACTGAATTCTGAATGTTATAATTCACCTCACACAAGATGTGTCCATGAAGGTTATGGAAATAAAAAAAAACTGATTGGATTTGAGGCCTGTTCTACAGGACAGAGTTCATGCCTGGTAGAGTAAATCTGGTCAAGCCTGTGGTTGAGGAAGTCATAGGCTCTAAGGGGAGATCTACTGCTGTTTTTGCTAAACTGACTTCCTTGTTAATACTGATGCTTATCCCCACAGATTAGTTGCAGTTCTCAACCTTGGTTGTGGTGACTTCTTTTTGTAGTGAGCATCAGACAACACAGAGACTCATAACTGGTCAAGTACTAAGAATAAGGGGCTCTTGAGTTCTTTGGCCTAAATAGGACATTTGTATCAACCTCCCCAAAGTTCAGGAAACACTGCAGTAAAGGAGGTAGACAGGCTCTAAAACCCATCTTAGTTACTTTGTTTCTTTTTGAAGGGACATCATGATCATGACTGAGGCAACTTACATTAGAAAGAGTTTATTGGGGGCTTATAGTTTCAGAGGGTGAGTCCAGGACCACCATGGTGGGAAATACGGCAGCAGGCAGGCAGACATGGCACTGGAGCAATAGCTTAGAGCTTACATTTGATCCACAAGTGTGAGGCAGAGAGAGTTAACCAGGAGTGGCCTCAAAGCCCATCTCCAGTGACACACCTCCTTCAACACACACAAACGGTTTATAATACTATATTAAAGCAAATGAGTAGGGTTGAAGAGACTCAGCAGCCCATCGAAATTGCTGCTCTTCAAAAGGACCCAGGCTTACTTTTCATCACCCATATAAGGTGGTTCACAAAATACAGCTTCAGGTGATCTGACACCATTTTCTGGTACCTGTGGGCACCCATGCTTAAGTCGCATATATATAATTTTAACAAGGGAAATATAACAAGTGGCATACATATATTTCCTTAAAAGGAAAAATATTATGTAGAAGTGTATCATAAATCATTGAAAATCAATTCAGTCAAGCTCAATCCAATCGAACAATGATTAAATATCTATTACAAGCCTGTGGGGTTAGCTAGCAATGCAAAGGAACCAGTCCGAAAACATCTGTAAACAGACATTTCCTAAATAACCAACTCAGAGGTTAAATATGAATTACAAATGTTCAGCCGATAGCTCAGGCTTGTTACTAGCTCACTCTTACACTTAAATTAACCCATATTTCTATTTATGCTTTGCCACATGACTCATGGCTTCTTATCTCATTTTCTACACGTCCTGCTTGCTCGGCAGCTGATCAGCATTTCTCTCTCACTCTGCCCTCCTTCCCATCATTCTCAGTTTGTCTTTCCCACCTAACTTCCTGCCAAGCTACCAACTGTCAGCTTTTCATCAACCAATGAGAGTAATACATATCCATAGTGTAGAAAAGGGTTGTTCCACCACAAACATTCACAAGTTGACAGGGTTCACAATTTGTCTGGCTAAAGTGGTTAATCTGCACTTGAGTGGCATAAGAATGACCTCCCAAGGACTGTCCCTAAAGGAACAATTGATGGGGGCGGGTCTTGTATCTTATCTGTTGCTTTCATTGGTTAATAAAGAAACTGCCTTGGCCCTCATAGGACAGAAAATTAGGTAGGCGGAGTAGACAGAAGAGAATGCTGGGAAAAAGAAGCTGAATCAGAGAGTCGCCATGATTCTCCCACTCCAGACAGACGCAGGTTAAGATCTTTCCTGGTAAGCCAGCTCGTGGAGCTACACAGATTATTAGAAATGGGTTAGATTAATATGTAAGAGCTAGCCAGTAAGAGGCTACAGATAACGGGCCAGGCAGTGTTTAAAAGAATACAGTTTCCATGTAATTATTTCTGGCATAAGCTGGCCATGCGGGCGGCCGGGTGCCAGGGACGCAGCCCTGCTGCTCGTAATGATACAAACAATGATTCCTATATTAACATTGAGACAAAACACAAAAGGTATAAGAGAGAAGCAGTCCCCTCACCGTACATGTCCTCCAGAACTATACCTGCACTTATTGTTCCCCCCACAGAAATGATCAGTTATCAATTTCCTGTATATCTTCTCAGAAGAGATTCTTTCTCTACCTATTACTTATTGCTCATTCATGCAATTTAAAAATATAGCATCATTATTCTTTGTAAGATCTTGCATATTGTTCTTTGTTTTTTGAGGGTTTCTCTGTGTAACAGCCCTGACTGTCATGGAACTTGCTTTTGTAAACCAGGCTGACCTTGAACTCACAGAGATCCGGTTTTCTGCCTCTCAAGTGCTGGGATTAAAGGGGTGCCGCCACCACCACCTAGCCGCATATTGTTCTTAAAATATATATTTGAGATTTTTGTGTCTATATAGAACAGCTTTAGTTAGTTTTATTAAGTTAAGGTATCCCTGCATTTGTTTACTTAAAGATTTACTTTATTTTTTTAATGTGTGTGTGAGGTGGGGAGAGAGAGAGAGAGAGAGAGAGAGAGAGAGAGAGAGACATGTGTACGAAGGTACCTATGGAGGCCTGAAAAGGGTGCTGGATTCCCCAGGGCTAGAGTTATAGGTGGTTGTAGGCTACCCAACATGGGAAATGGGAACCAAACTCAGGGCCTCTGAAAGACCAGCAAACACTCCTAACCACTGACCCATTTCTCCAGTCCCTATTTATTTATTTGCTTGTTTTTGAAACAGGATTTGACTATGTAGTCCCAGGCTCTCCCATAGTCATAATCTTCCTTTCTTCAGAGTCCTGGGATTACTGCTGCATATCATTACACCCGGCTTCACCTAGCTTTTTCTTTAAATGATTTAATTTCTACTCTTATGGATCGACTCCATGTGTTCTCGTCTGTCCTGGCTAGGTTTTTAAAAAATTATTTATTCAACTTTATTTCATGGGCACTGGTGTGAAGGTGTTAGATCCCCTGAAACTGGAGTAAAATGCCCTGTGGGTGCTGGGAATTGAACCCAGTTTCTCTGGAATAGCAGCCATTGCTCTTAACCATTGAGTCATCCCTCCAGGCTAGTTCTTATGTCAGCTTGTCACACGCTAACGTCATCTGAGAGGAGAAAGCCTCAACTGAGAAAAATGTCTCCATAAGACCAGGTTGTAGGCAGGCAAGCATGTAGACAGGGCATTTTCTGGAGCCTGGTGGTCCTGGGTTCTATAAGAAAGCAGGCTGAACTAACCAAGAGAAGTACGCACCCTCCATGGCCTCTGCATCAGCTCCTTCCTCCAGATTCCTACCCTGCTTGAGTTCCTGCCCTGACTTCTTCTGATGAAGAACAGTAATAGAAGTGTAAGCCTTAAAAATAAACCCTTTCCTCCCCAAGTTGTTTTTAGTCATAGTGTTTCAACACAGTAAGAGTCACCCTAAGTAAAATAAAAATTGGTTCACAGAGTATTACTGTGGCAGGGCCTGATCAAGTTTGTTTGGGGAAGGGGGATGTGGAAGGACTTGGCAACTTTGGGCCAAAAAAAAGCCACTGAATTTTCAGAGCATGGCAAACTGACGTGAGAACGTGGAAGATTAGAGGATAATGCTGAGAACAGCGCAGACGATGGCGTCCTGGCCTCTGAGAGTTCAGCGGAAGCAAAGACTGTCGGGGCCATTTGATATTTTGAATAAGAATCTGTGGTTCTGGTCGGCTGGGGTTGAAGAATCAGCTGTGATGAGTGAAAGACTAGCATGGCTGAAGTAAAACCTTTGCTTTCCTGGGACAATTGATGCTGATTAGCGGGGAGCTGAGAAATTAATGGTGACTAAGAAGAGACCAGCGTCATTGAGGCGAAATCTTTCGGGAAGTATTTCCTCGGGGTCAACACACAGAAACTCTTCCAGATGTGACTGAGGTTGTACTTCATGCTGTAGCCGAATTTGGTCATGTGGAAAGGTCAACCAGATGGCACTGGTTTTGAAGGCATGAAGGAGTTACGAAGAGCAGCTAAGGTTTGGAATGTGAGAGGCCAGGAGAGGTATCGGTGAAGGTACGAGCTCAGTAGCAGTGCAAATCCCAGTACTGAAGGGGCCATGCAGAGTTGAGGTTTGGATCCATAAAGAGAGCCCAGAAGGTTCCATGAATTTACATTATTGGTGAAAGTACAGCCCACTTGCGGCAGGAGACCGAAACATGGCGGTACCAGTGTCATGGGATGACCACCACGGACAGCAGGAGCTGTGGAGAGGAATGGGCCTGAGTCTATGAGACAAGCAGCATATACTGTGGCAAGCCTGTCTGAGGACCCACAGAGACCATGAGTGAACCCTAGACACTGGACACTGAGTTGTCCAATGTACTGTTTGAGTTGGTTTTGTTTTGTTTAGACTGTGATTGCGTCCTGTTCTTGCCTCTTGCAATTAAAAAAAAAAGCACTTAATTTTTTTTTTCTGGAATCCATAGTTAAGAAACTGAACTGTTAAAGAGATTTTGGAGTTTTATAGAGACTTTGTATTTTAAAAGAGACTGGATATTTTAAAGATTGATTTCTATTGTGTTCGAACTTGTAAAGTTTGAGACTTTAAAGTTTGTAGTATGTTTTAGATTGTGATAATTATTAATATGAGATTTGGGAGATGAACCAAAAAGAAAAGGTTATTGTCAAAGACTGTTCTATTGGTGTGTCAAGTGGACAAGGGATCAATAGTCCCTTTCCCCCACCAAGTTGCTTTGGTCATGGTGTTTCAGCACAGTAAGAGCAACCCTAAGTACAATACCATCTATGCAATATTCCTTTGCATTAATGTTATTTATTGATGGTTGGACCCCAAACTTTGCTAATTTCAATGCTGTAACAGTTATTATTCTATGGATTAGAATATTTTCATAGTAAAAGAAAAGTAACTGTGGGGTTAGTAATACTCTGCTTCAAATTCAGATAGTAAGAATGTGCGAGGGAAAATTATTGACTTATAAGGGAATACTAAAAGTTATAAACCAAACTGGGTGTTGTGACATATGCCTGCAATCCCAGTGTTCAGGAGACAGACTGGGACTGGAGGCTGGAGACTGAGGCCAGACTCTAGTAATACAGTGAGATTGTGCCTCCAAAAAAGTACAAAGCATTAACTACATTCACTGTGCCTGAAATACATTTCCCCAAACAACTGTTAAAAGGATAAAAGCCAAAGTCTCTCTCCACCCATGTCATCAGACTGTTCAAGAAGGGTGAGCAGAAAGGCTATCCACCCTGCCGTCAGACTGTTCAAGAAGGGTGTGCAGAAAGGCTATCCACCCGTGCAGTCAGTGTTCTAGAAGGTTTGCAGAAAGGCTATCCACCCGTGCCGTCAGTGTCCACGAGCCTACAGAGGACCTTTGTCACAGCCATCACAGCAGCTCTTGCCAGGCCTTGCCTTGGCACTAAACACCCCCCGGAGAGCTAGGACCTAAAAATACAGACATACAAGCGTCCATTTGTTGCACAATAATTTATCAAAAGACTTTTGGCCATACAAGTGGGGAACACATTTCCTTTTGTCCTGCCCAGTGACATTTACTCAGTTTTATTTTGAAATACTTAAAAACTTAGAAAACTTTCAAGAATAGCAAAAAGAACTTCAATTCTTCCTTTATCCAGATCCACTATTTAAAATGTCACTGAGTAACCTCACCAACGGCTGCGGGACCAGGCTGAACAGAAACCCTGGCAACATGAGGAGGCCAGAATATGGCATCAGACAGATCCCCTGGAACTAGAGTTACAGACCATTGTGAGCCATGCAGATGCTAGGAATCTGGAAGACCAGGGCTTTTAACTGCTAAGTTATCTCTCCAGTCCCCGAGATTTACTTTTTTAGAAGCCCCCTTTCTCTGAACTATCATGCATTCTGATCATATACAAAGGCTTTGGTTGGCCAGAGTCTTTCCCCGTCTTCTTCTTCCTCTTCTTCCCCTTCTCTTCCTCTCTCTATCTCTCCCTCTAATCCCCAACTTCTGTGGTAGATGGCAGATACATATAGGTATGGGTGAGTATGTCTGTGTGTTGGTTGTCTCTCTCAATCTTCATCATATATGTATGTATACATATACACACACACAGATACACATATATGTTTTGAGCTTGGATCTCATATGGTACAGGCTGGCATCATTCAGTAATCAAGAATGATGTTCAACTTCCAATCTTCCTGTACCCACTTCCTGACTGTTGGGATAACAGGCACTCACCACCATGATCAGTTTATGTGATATGGAGATCTAACCCAGAGATTTGTGAACACTAAGCAAGCATTCTTTCAGCTGAGACACACCCAGACCATATCCATTATATTTTTTTAAGGCAGAGTCTCTCAATGATCTTGGAGCTCATCCTTTTTGTCTACCCAGACTGACCAGTAATCCTCCACTTCTATTCTCAACACTGAGATTACAGGCTTGTGCTGCCACATCCTAAGCCTGTTTTTTAGATGGGTGCTTGGGATCATAACACAGGTCCTCATATTTATGTAGCAAGTACTGTAATCCCGAAACCATCTTCCCAACCCCCAGAATAAGTTCTTTTTTCTTTTGCTTGTAAACACAAGTCGGTAAAAGTTGATTTAAAAAAAATTAATCTGTTTTCAGAAATGGTCACCTATAGTTAGTTGGAGGCAGCTCATTCGTTCTTGGCTGCTCAGACCCGAAATAATCACACAGAAACTATATTATTTGCAATATTGTTTGGCCAATAGCTTAAGTGTATTGCTAATTAGCTCTTATATCTTAAATTAACCCATTTCTATTATTTTATATTTTACCATGAGGCTCGTGGCCTACCTACCAGCAAGGTTCCAGCTGGCAGCTCATGTCTTTCTTCTCTGGCAGCTATGTGGCATCTCACTGACTCCACCTACTTTTTCCCAGCATTCAGTTTAGTTTTCCTGCCTAGATCTATTCTGCCATACACAGGCCAAAGCTGTTTTTTACCCATTAAACAGTAAAAGCAACATATATACATAAGGACTTCCCATACCATTTCTCCTTTTCTGTCTAGATGAAAAGGAAGGTTTTAACTTTAAAATAGTAAAATTACATATAACAAAACAGGTATCAAGCAAGAATTAGTTACATTATTTATATCTATTTTATCTTTTACTATAACTAAGGAAACTATAACCATAACTATCTATTCTTCAACTCCATCAAAGACCCCAGAAGGACATAATATTACCTAAGTAAACAGAAAGTGCATTGTAAGCAACTCCAAAACTCTAGAATTGGCAG
The DNA here is from genome assembly GCF_014885135.2 of Alexandromys fortis. Taxonomy (NCBI): domain Eukaryota; kingdom Metazoa; phylum Chordata; class Mammalia; order Rodentia; family Cricetidae; genus Alexandromys; species Alexandromys fortis. Next base: position 676,565 of record NW_026068190.1, read on the forward strand.
AGATATCTCACTGCCTTGACAGTCACCCAGAGTTCTTCTGTAATATTGGGGCATCCATCTTCAGCCTACAGGCCCAAAGTATCCAGCAGACTTTTCCATGAAGCAGGAAATTTCAGAGACAGTTCTGCCTGTATTGGCAGTTTGTCAGTCACTTTTTTCTGTATCCTTCAGAATGTCTGGCATACTCTTTCATGATGCAAGAACAACAAAAGATAGTCTCACCTTTAGGAAAGTTCAGCAGTCATTTTTCAATTTGTGCCCAACGTTGGGCTGACTAAATCCATGTAAAACTTGAGAAAGCTTGAAAAGGAACCCTATACACAAAAGAACAGAGTTAAGCACGGCGTTTTGGTAACAGCATTTTCTTGAGTGGGCTCTGTTTGCTAGAAGCAAGCAGAAGCAAACAACAACAACAAAACCAAGCAAATTTTAAAATGGAGGCTTCTTGGGTCGTGCTGCCAGCATGAACTCTGGCTCTTTCAGGAGGCCAAGCACTTGAATGGGGTTTGTGGGCAACATGATGCAAGTTACTTGGTGGCAGCATGGGCCAACTGGTTACCAGAGTTGAGGTGGTGAGCATGGCTCCCACCTGGCAGTCTCAGAGGCAGTGAACGGACCTCCGCCATGTTGGACTGGGTGAAGCCAAAAGGCAAAGCAGCCTTAGTCCTCGTAATGCCACTTCGCATTTTAAGAAGAAGTCCTGGTAAGAAAAGAATTACAGATATGCAATAAAGAAAGATTCAGGTAAAAAAAAAAAAAGACCTCTAAATGGATCACAGTGTTGGATAAATGTACGTAAGCTTGGGAAAGAGAAGAAAAGGAGTACAGAGAGTTATAAAAAGAAATAAATGGTTTAAAAAAAAATAAAACAAGGTCTTTAAAGAGACAGAGTACAGTCAGACATAGACAAAAGGAATAAAGAAAAATAAGCCACATAAAGATAAAATATACACAGAGAGTTTGGATTATGTATATTATATGTTTTCTTTGAATTTTTTGACTGTGAAGGAGCTAAGTACAGAGAGACATTTCATTGTATGGGCTGCCAAGCTAAACCAACATATATATTTTAAAGATATCTTGTCTTTAAAATTTGGGTCTAAGGATTTGTTGCTTTGGAAAAGAGGCTCTTCTTTTGTTTCCACAGATGATGGAAACATATAGATTCCTTCCAGACTAATGTGGTTTGATGGACCAATACCCCAAAAGGTTTCCATGAACACCCCCAAAAATTACTTCTCCCAACAAAAAGGAAGTAGTTTGAAAAGAATTATGCCCAAATTCTCAAATATTGTTTATAAATGTTCATTTACACTTAAAGGGGGATATGCTATAGAGATGGATACTTTGCATTGGTATGAAACTTGCTTTATTGATACAACCTTAAGGTCAATTTTGTTATATGTATATTTCTGCTCTTGATTAAGGTATTGTGTTTGTGCAGCTCATTTAAGAATGTAATGTATAATTAAGAAATATAGGTTTTAGATACTCATCTATAACAGTCAAGCTTGTAGTCATGTTAGCTAGGTTTTCTAGATGAACAAAAACATATTTCAGATTGATAGTTATTTTTCAAGTTTCTCAAAGAGTAACAGAATGTGCCATTTAAAATGTTTTAAGAACTTTGACTTTTCATGACAATGAGACATATCTGCTCCTGGCAGCACCACTTACTTCAAGAGGATGATGGGCATCAAAGAGGTTCCTTATGGAGTTTGTTAGTTATTTTGGGCAAGAAACTGCTCTTGACTGGACTGCTTGATGTTATGCTGAATAAACTGTACTTGCAGGACCTGCAGAGAAATGACTGTTGAACTTGCCTAAAGGTAAGACCATCTTCCAGGGTTCCTGCTTCATAAAAGAGTCTGTCAGACATTCTTAAGGACACAGAAGAAAGTGACTGACAAACTGTCAATACAGGCAGAACTGTCTTTGAAATTTCCTGCTTCATAGAAAAATCTGTCGAGTACCAGGGGCCAGTAGGCTGAAGATGGAAGCCCCAATGTTACAGAAGAACTTTGGATGACTGTCCAGGCAGTGAGATGTCTTTGTCAATTCTAGAGTTTTGGAAGTTGCTTACAATGCACTTTCTGTTTACTTAGGTAATATTCTATCCTTCTGGGTCTTTGATGGAGTTGAAGAAAAGATATAGTTTTCTTTAGTTATGATAAAAGATAAAATAGATATAAATATTATAACTATAATTCTTGCTTGATACCTGTTTTGTCATATGTAATTTTACTATGTTAAAGTTAAAACTTTCTTTTTTATTTAAACAGAAAAAGGGAAATGGTATGAGAAGTCCTTATGTATATGTGTTGCTTTTATTGGTTAATGAATAAAGCTGTTTCAGCAAGTGGCTTAGCAGAATAGAGCTAGGCAGGAAAACTAAATTGAATGCTGGGAGAGAGAAAGCAGAGTTAGTGAGACACCATGTAGCCACTGCCAGAGAGATATATGTTGGAATCTTGCCAGTAGGCCATGACCTTGTGGTGATGCACAGACTAGTAGAAATGGGTTAATTTAAAATGTAAGAGTTAGCTAGAAATATGCATAAGCTAATAGGCCAAACAGTGTTGTAATTAATAAAGTTTCTGAATGACTATTTAGCAGCCGGGGAACAAACAAGCAGCCTCCCCTGGCAGTCACTTTTTGGAATTATATGCCCAGTAAGCACACCTTTCCCATCACTCATAGTACCCATGCTTTATCAATAAACCTTGGTAGTTTAGTCGGATACCCTTTTTATGCTCCCAGAAGTCACCACTCTGGAAAAGCAGAACAGCCTTTCTGTTGTAGCATTTTAGAATGTCTCCAGGAAAGGGGTACGTCTTAGTCAGAAGTTATTTGAACTCCTTTGCTCCAAACTTGCGCCACCTGAGTGTTAATAGTCACAAAATACAATCTGTCTTGAGCACAACGACTCATCATGCCTGATTGATTTTAAGGTTTGCTACCAACAGGGAGTAATGACAGTGCTCTTTGTTATTCTTGACAGTCTGTTCCTATTACCTGTGAGCAGTAGCTCACACATATATCAAAACAGACTGATATCTTTAGAATGACATTCAGATAGCAAAATCCCATATCATATCCCATCGAAGCACAATCTTAGTGAAAGTGTCCCTATATACAAATTGAAAGCCCCTACTCATGTCGCTCACTTGCTCTTACTCCCTTGCTCACCCCGTCTCATTATGTTGTAAGCAGTTGATTTTCTCAGTCACTCATGACACAAACATTGACGTTGACTTTACCTTTGCATAAACAAAAACTTCAGTCATCTAACAATATCAGCGGCCTAAGGTGTGGCTCAGTGGAAGAGCACTTTCCTAGTATGTTCAAATCCAGATCCCTGGGCTTGATCCCTGCTGTAGGATATGCTCTTGTAAGCTGGTAAGATCTGTCACTCATATTGGTTTAATAAAATGCTGATTAGCCAGTAGCTAGGTAGAAAGTATAGGTGGGATGCCGGGCGGTGGTGGTGCATGCCTTTAATCCCAGCACTCGAGAGGCAGAGGCAGGTGAATCTCTGTGAGTTCAAGACAAGCCTGGTCTACAAGAGCTAGTTCCAGGACAGGCTCCAAAGCTACAGAGAAACCCTGTCTTGAAAAAAAAAAGGAAGGAAGGAAGGAAGGAAGGAAGGAAGGAAGGAAGGACGAAAGAAAGAGAGAGAAAGGAAGAAAGGAAGAAAGAAAGAAAGAAAGAAAGAAAGAAAGAAAGAAAGAAAAGAAAAGAAAGAAAGAAAGAATGAATGAATAGGTGGGGCGGCCAAACTAGGAGAATTCTGGGAAGAGGAAAATTGGAGATGCAGTGGAGAGCCAGACATAGAGGAAGCAAGACAAGAATGCCTTACTGAGAAAAGGCACAAAGCCATGTGGCTAAACATAGATAAGAATTATGGGTTAATTTAAGTTGTGAGAGCTAGTTAGTAATAAGTAATAAGACTGAACAATAGGCCAAACAGTTTATAATTAATATAAGCCTCTGTGTGTTTCTTCGGGACTGAATGGCTGTGGGACTAGGAGTGACAGAACTTCTGTCTACAGAATCCCAGCACTGCAACAGAATAAAATTAAATGATAAATAAGTAAATCAATGAGCAAATATTTATCTGTCTACTAGGGGTCAAGAAGTGTGTAGGTGCTGGCAAAATAACAGAAAGCAGAAACAGAGTCCTTACAATGTTTATAGTCTGGAGGTGACAGAGACCTTAATCAAGATGTTATATCCAGATTAGCAAATTGTTAATAGAATTATTAACTAGAAAGACAAGTTTAAAGATCTTTTAAGGAGGTTAAGAGTAAACAATTTTATCCCAAACAAATATGCTCCATAATCCTAATTAAATTTCTTAAAAGGCTGGAAGATCATTCTTCTATCCCATTAATCTGTAAACAGCCTGTGAACTCACCGGTCTGCTTTTCCCCCATCACCCCAAAGAAGATCTAGTTCTTCTTTCAGAGAAAAACAAAGGTTTTATTTTGTATTTTCTCAATGCATCAATTATTATTATTTTCAAAGTCAAATAGAAAATGAAAATCACCTAGAAAGACGTTCCAAAGAATAGACGACTAGCATTTCACAGACAAACAGAAAACACAGTACATTTGCTTTCCATTGCTGCCATAAAACAGCAGATCTACTGGGTGAATAATACAGGTTCACTCTTACAGTCGCCCAGATCAGAAATCTGACGTGGCTTTACTAGGCTAAAACTGAGGTGCTGGCAGGACTCAAGCCCTCTCTGGAGGCGGAGGGAGCACCCCTTCCCTTGCCCCTCTCTGGAGGCGGAGGGAGCACCACTTCCCTTGCCCCTCTCTGGCTTCCAGAAAATGCTTTTATTCTGTGGTTCATGGCCTTCTTTCTTCCACCTTCAAAGTCAGCTATTGGAGGCTGAGTCCTCTGTCACAGCTCTCTGACCTACTCTCTAGGTCTATTCAGATAATCCAACATAATCTACTCAGCTCAACTTTTGCACCTTTAATTATATCAGCAGAATCTCTTTTTCCATATGCTATAACATGTTTCTAGATCCCAGAGATTGCATGCAGGCATCTGTGAGGAGTCGTTATCCTGTGAAGCACAGGAGAAAAAGAAAATACCCTGGGGGAGGATGAAACAAGACGGGAAGCAATGAACTACGTGGACAAAGCAATAAGTACAAGATAGTCTTTTTTTTTTTCTGTAGCACACCAAATTGCTTAAGTGGTTAGTCTCCAGCAGTGGAGTTATGAGTGCCTCCTCCTTTTCATCTTTGATTTATTATTATTATCACCATCATCACCATCTTGTTTTTCTCAGACAGGATCTCACTATGTAGCTCTGACTGTCCTAGAACTCACGATACAGACCAGGCTCTTCTGGAACTCACACAGACAAGCTTGCCTCTGCTTCCCAAGTGCTGGGATTGAAGGTGTGCACCACTACGCCAAGCTCATTCTTTACATTTTTTTCTCCTTTTTCCCCCCCAAGTCTTCTACATCTACAACAACATACTTCGGGACTGGTGATGTAGCTCAGTGGTAGAGCACTTGCCTAGGATGCACAAGGCTCTGGGTTCAAGCACCAACAACACTCTCACTTTTTCTTTCTCATACATACAGAGTCAAACAAAGTGATAAAATATTTTTAAAAACCATACATGTGGTTACTTAGTAGATTATTCTTACTAGAAAATTATTGTTTGGGTGAAATATTATAATGCCCACAACTTATCATCAAAGGATTGGGAACGTGGACATGGTAGTAACTTTGAATCAGGGAGTTGCATATGTTTATTTTAATTGTATTACAATATATAGTTGATGTTTTATATAATAAAAGATTATAAAACATATTTTTAAATGCTAAACCTTTGTGACTAGAGATTCTGTATTGATTTAATATTACTGTTATTTTTATTTTCTTTTTAAAAATTTTATTATTATTATTGTGTATGTGTATGCATGCCATGTGTGTGTATAACTGGAGGTTTCTCTCCTGCCAGCCAGTTCCCAAATAACCCCTGAGACTTATTAATATTAATTAGAAACTGTTTGCTGATGGCTCAAGTTTCTTCCTGGCTAGCTCTACATATTTAAATTAACCCATTTCTATTAATCTGTGTATTGCCACATATCCCCATGGCTTATCAGTGATGCTCTGGTATCTTACTCCTCTGACAGGTGCTGGTGGCTGCCCAACTCTGCCTTCTTTCTCTCCCTCTCTCTGCTTGATTTCCCACCTAGCAATATTCTGCGTGGCTATTGGCCAAATCAGCTTCTTTATTAACTACTGGTAATAAAACATATTCACAGCATACAGAAATATATACCACATTTTGTGTGTGTGTGTGTGTGTATGTGTTTGCATGTGCCATGGTATGCATGCAAAGTTCAAAGAACAACTTTGTGGAGTTGTTTTTCTTTCTGCTTTTCTGTGGGTTCTAGGGATTGAATTTAGGCTGTCAAGCTTGTGTGGCAAATACATTACCAGCTGTCTTAATTAGGGTTTTATTGCTATGAATAGACACCATGACAGCAGCAACTTTTTTCTTTTCCTTTCTCTTTATTTATTTTCTGTTTTTTGTTTGGTTGGTTTTTTTTTTTTTTTTTTTTTTTTTTTTTTTTTTTTTTTTTTTTTTTTTTTTTTTTTTTTTTTTTTTTGTCTTTGAGACAGAGTTCCTCTGTGTAACAGTCCTGGTTGCCCTGGAATGCTCTTTGTAGACCAGGCTTAGACTGGCCTCGAACTCACAGAGATTTGTCAAGTGCATGGATAAAAGGCATACACCACTATGCCCACTATCATGGCTACTCTTATAAAGGAAAACATTTAACTAGGGCTGGCTTGCAGTTTAGAGGTTCATTCCATTATCATCATGGTGAGAAGCATGGCAGCATTTAAGCAGACATGGTGCTGGAGAGGAAGCTCAGAATTTCACATCTGGAAGATGCAGGCATCAGAAAGAGAGAGAGGATGACACTGGGCCTTGGCTTGAGTTTCTGAAACATCAAAGCCTGCCCCTAGTGACACAGCTCCTCTAGCAAGGCCACACCTCCTAATACTGCCACTTTCTATGGACTTATGGAGGCTGCTTTCATTCAAATTACTACACCAGCTGAGCTGTCTTTCCAGCCCCCATTTTCAAGAATAAACTTCTGCTAGTTGTGATGGTATACAATCCATAATCTTAGAACTCAAGAATTCAAGAGATAGGAGGATCTAAGACCAGCCTCGTTAAGACACTATCTCAAAAACTAAAACAGAAAACCACTAACTTCCCCTACAGCACTGCAAAAGATTGTCAAAAATTGACACCCACAGAAATGGAGACTGGGAGATTGAAGCAGTATGCTTAAATCTGATCAGCTATCTCATTTGAGGACCAAGTACAAATGAAGAGAACTCTTGTTAAATAAAAAATTAACAGAAAATGTCAAGACAGGAGTCCATTCATGTATCTGAGCACAGGCCCTACACAAACGTGAAACCCCTCAGTATCCAGAGTTTGTAAGGACTCCAGAGATGGTCTCCCCACTCCTTATCAAGCCTTGAATGCTAAGTGTGCTGGGTGGTGCCTGAGGAAGAGAGGTGTTCTAGAGTTAAACCTCTTCACCCCATACCAACCTACCTTTTCAGGAATCCTTAAGGTATAGTACCACTGAGAAATCTGTCAGCTTTTCCAACTACCCACTCAGTGAGACGTTGATGTTATCTCTGCCAGTGCTGTGCAGCAGCAACAAGGTGTATCTCTAAAACAAAAGTCTAATGGACCTGAGTGATGAATCGCAAATCATTACAAACAATTAAACTGCTTTTCAGAATGCCATAGTTTTCTAAAATAAATACCATACTTTAAAACGTCTTTCAAAAATCACTAGTTGTGACCACATATAAATAGGGCCTCCGATATTTCACTTGGTAACTAAATTATTTAGAAACAAATCAGATACATTGGGAATATTCAGAAAGAAAATGCCTCATGTGGCTCCGTGACCCAGCTCTTTTTATTCTTATTCTACATACCAGGTAACACCTTCAAGTTAGTTATAAAAGACACGAGGACACTCTGAATAATCACGATGAGGCTTACATAAGAGTGATGAAACATACCTGATTTCATCCCTTCTCTTCTCCACCGGGCTCTTGTCAGTAATATCAACTATCTGTCACTTTGGGGAGTAAGGTTCTTACTGTTGACTTTCCCATTTCAGTGAATTGATACAGAATTACAAAGGACGTGCCTCAGATGACTGGGGACAAACATGTGGAAGGACACAGCTGACAATAGTGCCACACTTGGCATTTACCATGGTTCTAGAGGACTTCCACTTGAATAACCAAAAAGCATAATTTATACCAATCAAGAAAAATTACTACATATTTATTTTATTTCATTTTTAAGAAAAAAAACAACCCTCTAATCTGTATTCCGGGTCTGTATGGTAATTTAGGATGTCACATTGAAAAATCTTAGTATTTGAGCTAGAGGATCAGTTTCCCTCCCTATAAAGTAGTGTTGGTGCTACAGTTCAGAAATGTAGCAATGATATAGTAACCACACATCTAATAAAATTTCCTTTTTTGGCCTCAGGTTCCTTGACTGTAGAATGAAGAAGATGAATTAATTGCGATTCCTTCTAGAGTTGACATTCTGATTCTCTCTTTTTACATTCACAGGAATAGTATGTTAAATGAAAAATAAATGTCTTTACTTGTCTTTAGGTTATTAATTTTCTTTTATTTCCTGAAGAACCAGGAAGCCAAAACCGATGAGCAGTGTTTCTGGAATGTGGCAGCAACTCCACCCTGGACACCTGGGAAATGATGGGAGTTTCCACTGAAGGGGAGAGCCTTTGTGGGCAAAGAATCAACTTTTTTTTTCCTTTTAAATACAGGGTTTTGTGCAGCCCAAGCCAGCTTTAAATTCTTTATGTAGGCCACCTTGGCTTTGAATTCTTGATCGTCCTGTTTCTACCTCTCCAGGGCTAAGGTTACAAGTGTGCACTACCACGACTGGCTGGGCTTCAACTGTAATAAGCCAGCATGTGCATTTGGAAATACTAATGCTCAGTGGATGCAGCTAGAAAACATCATGTTGAGTGAGGTAACCCAGACCCAGAAAGACAAATACCATATGTACTCACTCATAAGCGGCTTTTCGACATTAAGCAAAGAAAAATCAGCCTACAATCCAACACCCCAGAGAACCTAGGCAACAAAGAGGACCCTAAGAGAGACATACATGGATCTAACCTACATAGAAAGGAGAAAAAGACAAGATCTCCTGAGTAAACACAAAATTGTAAATGTATTTAAAATATTATGTATTTTTTGTTATTTTTTAAAAATGCAGTTGTGAGTCCTTGAACATGAGCAATGGGAGCTGGAGAGATGGCTCAGCAGTTAAGAGCACTTGCTGCTCATACAGAGGTCCCAGATTCAGATCCGAGTATCCACATGGGATGCCTCATGACTGCTTATAACTCCACCTCCAGGAGATCAGAAGCCCTTTTTTGGCTTCTTTGGATACCAGGAACACACGTGGTATACATACATATATCCACAGACAAACATTCACATATATAAACTAAAACTAAATAAATCTTTAAAAATACCCATTTAATACTAATAAAAAAGAAAATGAGCTTTATAATGACCATATCCTATTTGCAATACCAGAGGTCTGGAAATACCTGCTTGAACAGTATTTTCAAACCAGCAATCTGTTTGAGCAGTTATATAAAGCATTCTATAGTTTATTATATCCAAAATAATTAGTTGAAATCCAATTAGGACACTGTGAGTTTTGGAAGGTTGTACATTAACTGAATCTACAGACTCATCCCTGATATATTTGACAATTCCCATTTGAATGGTGCTATGATAATAACTGTATAATTTTATCTTTACTTTTCCAAGATTGAAGAGTAGCCTAGATCACAATAGTGGTAAAAAGTGGTAAAATAAAGAGAGAGTTAAACTATCAGGAAATATTGCCATTCCAGTTTCTTAAAACATGGTGCCGGGCATTGGTGCCACAGGCCTTTATTCCCAGCACTCAGGAGGCAGAGGCAGGCAATTCCTGCATTCGAGGCCAGCCTGGTCTACAGAGCAAATTCCAGGACAGCCAGAGCTACACAGAGAAACCCTGCCTTGAAAGCAAACAAAACAAACAAACAAATAAGAAACCATGGCATATTTTTTAATTCAGTTAAAATTTTGTACGGATACAGAATCACAAGAGGGAACACCCACATGGCCTACAATTCAAAATATCTCATGTATGAGAGTTCTTAATTTAAGCCTTTTCTGTGCCTGCCAAATAACAGTGGGTGAAAACCGCCTTCAATGCATGTGGCATTTCCAGTGTCCCGTGTGGCAGGGGAGGATTCTTTACTCTGCAGATTACAGCAGTTCCAAGCCTTTTCTTGCTAGAAAGCTCATTCTGTTTATGTAACATTAATTCTGGGAGATAGTATAGTAGAACTGAACATAGACATTTCTTTTTGTGTTTACATTTAGAGCCAAGATTCTCTATATACAAACCAGAGGTAAAACATCTTGCGCCTTAATGTGTGTGTGTGTGTGTGTGTGTGTGTGTGTGTGTGTGTGTGTGTGTGTGTAAGGCTAGGAGAATTCTGTTAGTACCAATAATAAAAAAAACATTTTCAGAGAACCTACTGGTTTTTTTTTTGTTTTTTTTTGTTTTTTTTTGTTTTTTGGTTTTTCGAGACAGGGTTTCTCTGTGGTTTTGGAGCCTGTCCTGGAACTTGCTCTTGTAGACCAGGCTGGTCTCGAACTCACAGAGATCCGCCTGCCTCTGCCTCCCAAGTGCTGGGATTAAAGGCGTGCGCCACCACTGCCCGGCTAGAACCTACTGTTTTTAAATCATTATGGTTGGTAGTTTTTCTTGAACTTATAACTTGAGCAAATAAGATTCTGGGAAATATTATATACATTTTTCCAAATGAGGAAACAGACTTAGTGAAGCTGAGTAATTTACTATCGTGTTATTAAATGGCAACAGACATCATGTTTGACTCTGCAAGTTTTTTTTTTTTAACTCTGGCCTTCTAGAAGGAAATGAAAATGTACTGAAGTCTACTGTTGTGGAATAATCTTTTTGTACTCTGTGAAGATATGTCACTCAGATTAGTTTAATAAAAAGCAGAACAACCAATAGATAGGCAGGACTTCCAAGCACAGAGGATGTTAGGAGGAAGAAGGGAGGAGCTGCCAGAAGACAAGAGGGAACAGACATGCAAGAATAGAGGTAAAAGCCATGAGTCACTTGGTAACACCTAGATGAATAAAAATGGGTTAATTTAAGTTGTAAGAACTAGTTACTAACAAACCCAAGCTATAGTTTGAGTTGTTGTAATTAATAGCATGACTCCATGTCATTACTGGGAAGCCTGTGGTCCCGAGAAAAAGCCCAAAAAGAGTCTGTTACACTGGTTCCAAGTTCTCCCATCTCTGACTCCTCCCCACTCATTCCCTCACCCACTGTGGGAGCTTGAATGTAATTGGCCCCCATAAGCTCAGAGGGAGTGACACTATTAGGAGGTGTGGCTTTTTTTGAGGGGGTATGGCCTTATCCCCTCACAGTGTCTCACTGTGGGGGTGTGCTTTGAGGTTTTCTATGCTCAGGATTCCGCCCAGCTTTTTAGTCAATTTCCTGTTGCCTGCAAGATGAAGGACTCCAGCTACTCCTCCTCCAGCACCATGTCTTCCTTCATCCCACCATGTTCCCCACCATGCTGATAACGGACTGAACCTCTGAAATTGTAAGCACACCCTCTCAATTAAATGTCTTCCTCTAAGAGTTGCCGTGGTCACAGTGCCTTTTCACAGCAATAGAAACCCTAAAGAAGACAACCCTATTCTCCAGTAATACTGATCGCCTTATGATTCTCTTAGAGTCTTCTCAAGTGTCTAGCCCTTTGTTCAGGTTATTGCTTTGACTTAAAACGGTTCTATCTCATTAGTACCAGATTAACTGGCTTATGCCAACATTTTTGGTTGTTTTCTTTTTGTGTGTAGACAGATTTTTCTTTGGGATGCCAGCTCACAAATAACACAGTGACTTATTAATTATGACAGTTCAGACTATAGTGAAAGTTTGTTCCTGTCTAGCTCTTACAACTTAACCCATTTATAGAATTCTACTGAAAGGACAAGACAGACTCCATTTTGAGAAAGAACTCCATTTTAGACAGAACTTGACCTTGTTGAATTTAGTTACAAGAAGAACCACAACAGTTCCAAGAAAGACCACACACTGCTAGGGGTCAAGATGACCTCACCTGGGTGGGCCACCCAATGAGAGACTTTGGTAAACAACATCTGTGACTTTATGGTTTTCTGTTAGCTTTGAAACAAGCTCCCCTAAACCCCAGCCAATGATTTCAAAGGCTGCCCACCCTTACCTAATCCTTGTCCAATCCAGAAACGCCAAGGCATGTACCACTCTGCTTGCAGTTTTTTTTTTTTCTTTAAAAAAACCCAAGAAACTCGGGGCCGTTCTTCCCCATCCACTACATTGGAGGCTAGATAATGGTCCAAGCTCAAGCTTGTAATCAACAAACCCCTGTGTTTGCACTGGACACCAGCTCTGTGGTGGTCTCGTTTGGGGGTCTTGCAATGCGGGTACAACCAGGCGTTCTATCACATGGCATTACCTCTCCTTCATCTTGCACCTCCTGTTTCTTCTCTGTGTCTCCTGACATCCCTTGTGCACCTTAGTTCATCTCCTAGTTACTCTCTCTGCCTGGAAGTCCCGCCTATATTTCCTGTCTAGCTATTGACTACTCAGCACTTATTAAACCAATCACAGCAATATATCTTCATTCGCTGTACAAATATCCCACAACACTCATGTTCTTGGGGTGTACCCAAGGCCATGCAAATGGTAGGTCATCATTCTGCTCCTGGCCTACACCCCCAACTCCTACTCATTTTTGAGTCTCAGTTTAAATTATTCTTTCATGCTTCCATTACTTTTGAATTACTCCAAAGATAGTAAGGATCTTATTGTGCCTTCATCTAAACTATAAGAAACTTTAAGAATTCTTTACTTTTCTTCTTCACTTTGGAAATTCCAGGGCATTTGACACTTTCTGTTTCCCAGTGGGTATTCAATGAAATGCTTGCAGAATGAATAAAAACATGATTAAATAGCTTTAAAATTCATGCACACAACTCACTAGAGGTTTGTGAAATTTTTTCTTACTTTACTGAGACAGGGTTTCATTAAGTAGCCTTGGCCAGCCTGGAACTTGCTAAGGTTGACATCTAACTCAGAGATCTACTTGTCTCTGACTGCTGGGGTTAAAGGCATGCTCTACCACACATGGCTTACTTTATTATTTTAAGGCTAAAAGTTAGCAGAAGCAAAACTTTTCATATTGATAACAAAACTTTCCATTATGTTCTTATTCTCTAGGACAAAATACCTGGGGTATTATAGTTATTCAATATATTTGTTGAAATGATGAAGAACCATAAAAACGTGTGAAGGTGTTGTATTGCATTTTTCGTGTTGCAGGATAACTATTTAACTATATAAAGATGTGTTGCTTTTTGTTTATGCTGCATTTGTTCATGCAAAGCTGTGTTGCTGTTTCAACTTGCCTTCCTAAGGCACCAATAGCTAGGCGAAGGAGGGATAGGCGTGGCTGGTGGGCAGAGAGGAAGGGGCAGCCATCCAGCCAATTGGGGGACAGTCAGCCTGGAACTAATCAGCCAGACATGGAGGAAGCAGGAACGCAGGAGGGACAGTATGCAGTTGAGGTAAATGAGACTCAGGGCAGCACACAGATGAACAGAAATGGGTCTAAGCTAAGTCTAAGCATTCATCATCATTAATAATGTCTCCATGTCGTGATTTTGGGGACTGGTGGTCCAAGAAAGACTGCTAGGTGAAAGGTTGGGTGTTGGGCATTCATATTTAAGCTTCAAGCACAAGAGTGCTTGTGTGTGTGCACACATGTATATACACAGATTTTTATAATACATTACTTATATCCAAATTCACTTTGTGCTGCACATGCTTTATCGTCTAATTGTTGGGATAATCTTTGTAAACTGTGTGGAGATGTGTGTTTGTTTTACCTTTACCTGCCTAAGGCACCTTCTGATTGGGTTAATAAAGAGCTATCCGGCGAATCAGCTAGGCAGGAGAGGGGAGGTGGGTCTTCTAGGCAGAGATAGGAACTCTGAGAAAGAATCTGAAATTGGGGGGGGGGGCGGGGATTCTCCAACTAGATTCTGAGGAAATCCAGAAAGGTAATGAGCCACGTGGTAGAATATAGATTAATATAAATGGATTAATTTAGGTTTAAAGAGTTAGTTGGGAACAAGCCTAAGCTAAGGCCAAGCTTTCATAATTAATAAAAATCTCCGTGTCTTTATTTGGGAGCTAGCAGTCCAAAGAAAGTCTGACTATATCTAATAACAGTGTGTGATTTCCATTCACACATTAAATATTTACTTAGCAGGCACACTAATGTATCATTTTAAACAGCCTCATTTTATTACTTGCCATTCCTCTTCCTGGAAACTTAGTAAACCATCCAACAAATACTGTATTTATTGTAGTCCTTCAACCTCCCTTCATTCAGTTTTTGCTACTTCCCCCAGAGGGATGCCCCCATTCCCTTTAGTAGAGCTGTGAATGTACTGAAGTCAAGGTACCTTATTTCATCCTCTCAGTCTGGAAGTCACAACTCTGGTAACACAGCTAGCGGGCAGAGATGAAGGCGTGCTCACCTGTCTCTCCTGCACTCAGCACAGCAGGTCTAAAGCCACACGGGAGGACTGAAATGAATATTCTGTTGCACAGTGTGGTTTAATACCATGAAGTCTCTCTACAAAAGGGCTGTGTATTATCATCATAATGCTATAAAAGACAAAAGATGCTCTAACGAAGTTTAAAGACACGTCCAAGGTTTCACAGGCAAGACTGTGGTCACAGGAATGTCAAGAACGAAGTCAACACTGATTCTAAAAGATTAAGATTCTCTACAGTCTTTCCTTGAGGTTTTCATTCAGCTCTGGCTACGTTTTTTTTTTTTTCTTTCTTCTTCTTTTTCTTCTTTAGAACAATGACTCCTTACATACTGGTCTTTCTCCTCGCGATTCTCAGGAGGTTTAACACATATTTCAGGATTGTTAGTTGGTCAACACTCCATATTCTCCTATTAGAAACTTTCGACCCCTCCTTGGAAATGAAACTCAAGCCCGGCATGGTGACACAAGCCTTTAATTCCAACACTCAGGAGGCTGAGGTGGTGGATCTCTGAGTTCGAGGCCAGTCTCGTCTACATAGAGAATTTCGGGACAGCCAGGGCTACAGAGAAACTCCGTGTCTCTAACGGCCCCCGCCCCAACAAAACAAAAGCCCTAAAACTTTCTGGTCTCACTACTGGCAGGTTAGAACCCACGGGGGAGTCCAGAGAAACACGGTCGCATCAGTGAAAAGGACAGGAATTCGAAATGAAAAGCACGGAGAATTTAGTACAAGCGAGGAAAGTCCTGGTGTTACCAAATCTAGGGACTTGTGGAATTTGTTTGCTCACCGGTAAGGCAACAGTGAGTGACTCAGTTGCCAACAGCAACGATGGTTGCTAATAAGTCTTTACTTTGCTTGGATCTACCCATCTCAAGAGTTAGTATTTTCAATGAGAACTACAATGAATACATTTAATAAAAGTTGGGACTTTCTTACTCATAAGTTGAACCAGGAAGTTACCGCTGTGTGTTCTTGAAACATTCAACCCCTCAAAGTTTCTCTTGCCCTTTACCAAAATGGTCGCTCAGGCTGTCTGGAGGGTTGAAGCATCCGTCCCTTAACAAAGATGGCGCCGGAGGCACGTTAAGAACGAGTTTGCCCACTTCTCTGCCAGTGACAAACATGGCTCCCGCAGCGTCCCTCACATGACACGTCCGGACTACGGCACGGGAGACGGCGGAGGAGGGCCCTTGTAAAGGGTGCGCGTTCCCGTGGCGGTGCACCCGGTAGGTTTCAGTCAGAGTCACTATGGCGGCCTGCGCTGGCAAGGTAAGCCGAGGCGGCGGCGGAGGTGGAGGTGTCGGTGTCGGCCACGGAGGCAGGACCGGCGTGCGGTCCTGGCTTCCGATCGCCCAGCCTGGCTGAGACGAGGTCGCCCGAGGTCGTAGCCGGCGGCTGGGGCTGGCGGGGGCTGGCGAAGGGGTTGCGGGCTGCGGCGAGCGGGCACCGGGTCCTGACTGCCGTTTGTTTTGGTGTTTCCCCCCACTAGGTCGGAAAGTTTCCTGCTATGTCCGCCACCGCCTGAGCTGGCCGCGCTGGCCGCGAGTGGAGAGAAGGCTCCGGCGGACCCAGCCCCGGCCTCCAGGCCTCTCCCTGCACCTCCGGGCCAGCCTCCCTCCCCCACCCCGCCGTCCTCCGGGAGCTGCCAGTCCCTGAGATGCGACCCTCGCGTGGACGATCCTGACGGGAGGTGGCCCATGTGCTGAGCGGCAGAGCCCCGAGCTCCGGAACCAACTTCGCGCCGGCCCGGGTGCCCAAGCCCTCCCTGGGGTAGCGCCTCGCTCTGTCCGCACCGGCCTGCAGAGCCAGGTCCCCGCCCTGGTCGCGGGGACACCCGCCAGGTGCCCGGGACTCGCGACTCAGCAGCCGCCCGGGCCGCCTCCAGCCTGGGATCGCGGGCTCGGCTCACGCTGGCCCGGGGACCCCTGCCACTCCCGGGCGGCCTCGGCGCAGCAGGGGCCATGCGCTCCGGTCCGCTGGTCCTCTAGCCCTCCTCGTCGACCCCCTCGCCTCTTCTCATCCCCGAGGACCGGCGGTGGCCGCCCGGAGATCCTCGGCTCCTCTCCCTGGCTGCACCCAGCCAGACCCTCTTCATGCTGCAGTGCTGCACCGTTTCCGCTACAGAAGGGGAGAAGCAGCCGGGATCGCAAAGAACACCCAAGAATTGGTGTGTGACTCGTCTGCCTGGATACCTCCCGTCCCCAAACTGTCTTCCAGGAGTTTTCTTGGCCGAAGCTGCCCAATGTTTGAGCCTTTTCTTCCTAGGGAAGATGGACTGAAAACGGCTGGCAGGGGACTTTTTTTGGTCAAGGAGCCTCAGTGTTTTAAAGGAGGTGATGGGGTTTGCGCTGGCTTGTCTTCCTGCCCATTTGAAGAGTTGTTGATGTTCACTGGTTATGCTTAGACAATGCGCAGTTTGTTTTAATTTAAAAATTTTGGGGGGATAGGGGTATAGGCTTGTGAAGAGCGTTCCGAACCTGGAGGAGCTCCTCATTGTCCCTGGTAGAGACACCCCCCCAGCCTGTCCTCGATGCCGTCAGCCTTGGCCATCTTCACTTGCCGCCCGAACTCGCACCCGTTTCAGGAGCGTCATGTCTACCTGGACGAGCCCATCAAGATTGGCCGCTCGGTGGCACGCTGTCGACCAGCGCAAAATAACGCCACCTTTGATTGCAAAGTGCTGTCCAGGAACCATGCTCTCGTCTGGTTTGATCACAAGACGAGCAAGGTAATGTCACGTCCATGTTTTACAGCCTTTTCTTTCCCCTTGCCCCCTTTGAGAGGTGTAAGGTATGCAGGATCTCAGGGTTTGTTCCCAGAGGCCGTGGAATCAGCTTTTTGTGTGTCTGAATTATCGTGGGAATTTAAATCGAAGTGGTTGAATAAAAGACAGAGAAGGTATTGTTATTAAATGTCTCTGTAGGGCGATGGCTTCTTGATAACTTGGTCATTCCCACTGAAATCCCAAACCCTAATTCGTCTAGGAATAGCAGATAGTGAAACTCGACCTCTCGCTTTCGGTCCTTTTAGAAAGGTGAACCTGCAGTTCAGTGCTTGATTAAGCAAATAGCAGTTCCCAAAGCGATGCCGGAATCTGCGGCCACGATTACACGGGGCTCAAGTGTCTCCGTGGTGAAATGTAGTTAATACGTAGCTGGTAGTTGAATCCCATTCAGGGCCCGCCTGGTAGGATAATTGCTGTGTAAAGTTAATGTTTTTGTAAGGTTTGATATGTTTTTGTGAGGTTTGATACTTATTTGCACCTGCTGAAATAATTGGTAAAAATTAAAGGCAATATAACTAGGTTGGATTAATTGCTACATTTTCAGAGTTGTGTTTACAAGTTGGATGAACAGAAACTATTGCTTTTGACAGTTACTTTTTAATTTCTTTGGTAGATAATGTGTAGTTACACGATGATATACAAAAATTAGTATTAATAAACTAGCTTATTTTTCTTAAATTATATCCAATAGTATCAATTATATACTACTTATAATAAGAATTCCTGGGCTTCTTTCCTCCTCCATCTCTTCTTTTGTTCTTTTCTTCCTTCCTTTTTTTTGTTTTGTTTTGTTTTGACAGTGACCAGCTGGCCTGGAACTTGTTCTGTAGACCAGGCTGGCCTCAAGCTTAGAAGATTTGCCTGCCTCTGCCTCCCAAGGGCTGGGATTAAAAGTCACTCACTATGCCTGGCCTTGCTTTTAATTTTTAATCCAGTTTATCTTGGCACTGTACCTTGCTAGTTGCATATATTTAAAAAAAATAAGACCCTTTTAGTTTTTTTAAAAAAAAATGTATGTATGGAGAATATTTTAAAGAGTTCATTTTGGGGCCTAAACCCGAGGTTTTGGTTGAACTACTGAATTAATTCCAACTTAAAGTAAGTTACATAAGACTGACAGAGCTGTCTCCAGTTTTTGTCTTCTGACTTTTTGCCCCCTCTTTCTGAGTGACATGATTAAGTCTTGCTCTTTTTTTAAGAGGAGAATTTATCTTCAAGAGTGGTGTTTTGAAATGAAAGAAACTTGAGCCTCCAGAGAAGAAAGTAATACTGTGTAGCCACTGAATTAAGGAATTACAAAATAAACTTTTTTTTTTTTTTTTGGAAGAAGGAAAAGATCCCCAAGTGCTGTGTACTTGCATAATGCTTACAACCTTTTCTGTGTGTGGGATGAGAACTGAGAAGTTACTAACTTTTTCTGAGTTACACGAGATGCCCTTTAACCCATAAAACCAACTCTTTTTTTTTTTTATAACCCCTGAAAGCTAAGATTTGGGTGCATTCTTTCATAGATGGCCTGTGATTCTTTGTAAATGAGTACAGAGTTCTTTTTGAATTCCAACATTAGTTGACAACTAGTGTCTTAATATAACCGACTTACATTTTTCCTGTTTATGTCCTTGGGAAACAGGTCTGGCCTAACCTGCAGCAGATCTGCGTACAGTGCCTGCTTTGCAACTGCAGTTCTTGTTTGACAAACAGTGTCTGGCCCAGTGGCACAAGCATGTCATCCTCCTGGACAGCTTAGTGCGTTTAAGGACGCTAGCTGGGGTATATAGTGAAACCCTGTCTCAGAAAATCAAGGTGGAGAGAGGGGTGGGGAGAATTCTTTGAAGGGTAGCCTTGGTTTATTTTTCCCATCTTCATTCCCCCCCCTCCTTTTTGTGTTATTGGCTAAAACGACACCTAGGACTTGAGGGTATATTTTGTGTAATTATTGATCTTTATAACCACCTAATTTAGTTTAAACAAGCTGTTAGGTCTTTCCTTGTGAACAAATTATTTTAGTAATTAATTTTAAAGTATTGCCTTAGACAGACAGGTTTTTATTGAGCATATATTCTTTGCCGGAAACTGGGAGATAGAAAGAAAGCCAAACCAGTTTGACCACTATTTATTGTGTAGGACTTCTGTGGTTTTAAGAAATCTCCTATATAGACTCATGGCAACGCCCCCCCCATGCCTAATATATGTTCCTTGAAAATTATGGTATGTAAAAATACAAGAATCCAGTCCTAGATAGCATTTCAGGAAAGTTTGTTTTTAAGCACCTCCAAGTCTTAGTTTTCTTATCTGTGGATAGTATCGCCTACTTAAAGTTTTATTTTTGTCATAGGAAAGAAATGTTTGCCCTTGTGTGCATGAAACACCTGTTGTACCACTGAGCCCTGCCCACTGCTCCTTTACTGTTTTAGGGATTGAGGTCAATATGCAAATCACTTAGTACACCATGCTTTGCTTTGATTAAAGCCTCAGTATTTAGTAGGGAGGGTGTTTGAAGGCAAGAGTGACCCCCAAACAGTGCTTTGTGAACCACTGCTGTGCTGTGGAGTCTAGCAAGGTAACAAGAAGTTTCTTTTCATTTTTAGGCAGGGTCTTTTGTATGCTGAACTCACTCCACACTCAATACATACCCGAAGTGCTGGTAATTCAGGCTTTTGCCACTACATCCAGTTTATAGATGTTAAGGATTGAACCTAGGACATTGTACAAGCTAAGAAATACTCTACCAATTGAGCTGCATCCCAAGTCTAGAAATTGTCTAATACAATTGCAGATATAGAAATAATTTTAAAAGCAGAAGGTAGTGAAGTTGATAACTTTGTCCCAATAGGCCTTTTGCCATGGAGGTAGGAAACTGGAGTAATATGCCCTTTGATTGACTTTATTGGCGACCTGTTCTGCAGTTGCCATTATGGGAGGCCTAGTTAAAGCTGGAAAAAGTAATAAATGCTTGAAGCATGTGCTCTGTAATGTTGAGACATGATCTATGCATAGACATCACTCTATGCAAGACTACTCAAGGCAGTGCTCTTCCTTCAGCCTCCTTAGTGTTAGGCTTACAAGTGTGAGCTACCATGCCTGGTTATTTGAAAGCTTTGGTCATTCAGCTCATAGATGTACAGTTTAGAAAAACTGGCCAAGTGCAGGCAAATGGGAATCTCAAGGTTTGCTTTTGAAGTAAACTTGGAGTTTATCAGGCAAAAGAAAGATATAGCCATGGGTGGGCTTGAGTGTGGGTATTACTAAGGATACATAAGTAATGCTTTTTAATGTTAAATTCATGAAGAATGAGTTACAGTTTTCCCGACGTGTGGTGTTTACTAGACTTAATTCATCTTAGGGATGTTAACAGCTGTTTTGCCTGCATTTTTTGTATCTTTTATTCCTTTGTGGACTCTATAAACTCTTCAAATTTTATAGCAGATAATAGATAGTTCTTCAGTTGACTCAAAAATGTCACTGAGCAAGTAAATGTATTCACATGGTAGTTATACAGAAGGGATTATGAGTGGACATATTTGGATGGTCTTATTTGTTAGTTCTGGGCTTGCCTGGGCTACATAGCAAGACTTGTATATTTAAAAAAAAAAAAAAAAGGCCACAGAGTGTTTTAGATAGAGATCACCTAACAGTCAAAATCACTATTTAAGAAAAGTGATACAGTATTGTGTACAGAAAGGACCTGGAGCAAAGAAATTATAGCTTAACTTATGTGTCATGTCTCGTTCTTCTAAATGCTTTGCATCCGTGATTCTCGACCTATGGGTCGTGACCTCTTGGGGATCACATATCAGATATCCCGTATATCAGATGTTTACATTACAATTCATAATAGTAGCAAAATTACAGTCATGAAGTAGCAATGAAATAATTTTATGGTTGGGATCATCATATCATGAGGAACTGGATTAGAGTCATAGCATTAGAAAGGTTGAGAACCAACCTCTGCTCTACACGTTAAACTAACTTCATCTTCAACTTTGTGCTAGGTATTTATTTTTCTTTCATGAATATGTTGAAAATGAGGCATTGGGAGAATAGGTTAGGTTAACACCCCTGAGTTCATATTGCAAATAAATGGTAGAGCCATGATTTGAGCACAGGTATTTTGATTCTTGTCTTGCTGTCTACAGAAGCCACCCCATAAACTGCCATCCCAAGACTGTGACATCTTAATCATGATGTGATTTTGTTAAGTACAAGCTCCAGGTTGGTAGTAAAAATGAAAATGATTAAACGGCCATGAGCAAACAGACAGACAGAGTGGTGTATTAGGTTAACTTGTCTAATAGAATTTTTTTGTTAACAACTGAAGATTTAGGGACAGTTTCATAGATAACAGTTCACAGATGAAATGCAAATTCAACTAGACTGAAGGACTTTAAAAAAAAAAGGCAATGTGTAGATAAGAGTGAATCAAGGAAACGAGGTGGGAGGAATTGCTTAAGAAAAGGCATAGAAGCATGAATGAGATTATGTGTTCCAGGGACAGCACAAGGAAGTTACTGCAAAGGAAGACAGCCAGTTGCTTCTTTCCTTGACATATCTAAACATGACTGCCAAGATCCTGGATTGAACCTTTGAGAGAGTGTCAGATTATGTATTCATTGCTTTTTTTTTTTTTTATTTTGTTTAGATGTTTGTTTTAATGGAATTCTGTGATATTTTTATTAATAGAAGTAGGAAGTTTTCTGACAAGTGCTAGTTCATGTGACAAAGTTGTTTATCTGACAAGTTATATTTAAGGTACATGAATTTGTATTTCCTTTCAAGATGCTTTTTTTGATAGTGAAAAGTCAGTGAAATATTTAAGCTAATTTATCTAGTTTTTAAAATACATCGTAAGGTCTGGCAAGATGATGGCTCAGTGATTAAGAGCACTGGTTGCTCTTTTAGAGGGCCAAGGTGTAAACATATGGTGGTTTACACAACTATCTTTAATTCCAGACCCAAGGAATCCAACACCCTCTTCTGGTTTCTGTTGTCAGTGCACACACATGATACACAGTAACTTGAATAGTTTATATACTTGATCATCCCCTCCCATCTAGTTATTGGCAGATACTCCTGAAATTCATTATTTTCTTTTTTTGAGACAGGGTCTCACTAAACATAGTGAGCTTTAGTTCTGGCTGTCATGGAACTCATTATATAGACCAGGTTGGTCTTGAAAGAGATCTACCTACCTCTGCCTAGTGAATGCTGGGAATAAATCTGTGCTCTACCATGCTTGGCCTCATATCTGTTCTTTACCTTCTTAGGTTCCTATTCCATTTTCTTAAATGGTATTTACATTTAAGACTCGTTCTCTGGTAAGCAGGGAGTAGAATGTTCATCATTAGAGAGATTGTGAGATTGGTTCTTTTTGGGGGATTAGAGGCTTTGGAGACAAGGTCTAGTCATGTAGCTCAGGCTAGCCAGAACTTCTCACCCAGTCTAGCCTTAGTCTCCCTGGTGCTTAGAGTGCTGTGCGCTGCCCAATTTGACATGAGGTTGGTTCTGTTTTGTCCTTTGGTTTTTGTTTCTGTATTTTGGGTTTTTGAGACAGGGTTTCTCCGTATAGCCCTGACTGTCCTGGAGCTCATACTGTAGAACAGGCTGGCCTTGAACTCACAGAGTTCTGCGTGCCTCTGCTTCCTGAGTGCTGGGATTAAAGGAATGTGCTACCAATGTCCGGCAAAGAGATTGTCTGTTAATGGCAATTACTTTATACTTGAATCAAGACAAATGTGGCTGGTTGGTGTACAGCTCCGTAGTAGAATGCATACCGAACACTCATGAGACCCTGTGTTCCATCCTCAGCATTTCCAAAGGAAAAAAGTGTGGATGGGGAGAGGGAAAGGGTAGCATTTATTCTAAAAACTTTACTCTCTGGGATTCATGTGTTTCTCTGGTGTTAGGGGAAAACAAATACTCCATACTCCTGCTCAAAAAAAATCTCGATCCTTGCTCTGTTAATTTTTAGTATTAAAATTTGTCTTTCATCCCCCCCCCCCTTCTTTTATTTTTTTTTTTCCGGTCATCTCAAACTTGGCTTACCAGTAAATATGACATTGCTCACTGTTCCTTTTTAAAACAAATGCCTTTTCTGCCTTTTTATCTTCCAAAATGACCTTTCCCTTTTATGCCTGAGGCTTAGTTCCAGGGAGAAACTTTCCCTGATTCTCTCTGAAGAATGGATGGCTGCTTTCTCTCTACTCCCATAGAACTTTGACTATAACTTCATTATGGGACACAGACAACAAAATAAGTGTAATGCAAATGCTCTATTGTCCTGCCAGATGTGAGCCCTTGAGAACAAGGGGTAGGCACTGCATAGATGTTGGAGTGAGTGAAATGTGAACAATGCAGCGGTCTGTAGTTCACAAACCCTTGGAGGGTTGGAGGGCAGAAGGTCATTCACGCTGGTGTTCAATTTGAAGTTATGGACTTAATTACCAACATGTACTCTATACAAATCATTACTTATTGAGAACTTGTAATATGCAAGGTATTTTGCTAAGTATTTTGGGCTTTTATATAAACTTGTGATTGGTGATATTAGTTTTGAACTAATAAGCTTATTTATATCCATTCTTAGACAATATAATACTATCTTGGGGAAGTATGTTTTAAATATTCAGTTTTTCTGTGTGCATGTTTAGGAGCAAGGAAAACTGCTACAGCTGCTTCTTTTAAACCTAGAGTTTTAATGTTTAGAGCTAACTATTTTAGCACAAGTAGTAGTAATAAAGGGAGTTTGAAGTAGAATCTAGATTTTTTTTTTTTAACCCATGGAATAAAAGCCAAAATGCTAAATATTTTCTTTGAACTATCTTCTATGGACATAATAGTTAACAGTTGAAATAAAATCGTCTTACTGTCTTTTGCATCTTTTTAATTTAATTTTTTTTTTCAAGACAGGGGTTCACTATGTAGCTTTGCCTGTTTTGTTTTTTTGTTTTGTTTTGTTTTGTTTTGAGACAGGGTCTCACCATGAAGCTCTGGCTGCCTCACAACTCACTTTGTAGACCAGGCTAGCCTCAAACTCAGTAGATCTGCCTGCCTCTGCCTCTGCCTCCAGTGCTGGGACTAAAGGTGGGTGTGCACCACCACTCCTAGTATTTCTTTTGCTATCTTAAAAGGTAATTTAAGCTTTTGTTTGTGGCTTATAACCAAAAGCTTGTCCATTACAGATTTTCAACAACCGAAGGAATTCAGTACCCATTTCTCTGAGTCAGCTAATGTTTTTCTAAACTTATCTCTACTACCTCTAATGTTTTTTTCTTATATTGGAGTTTAGGTACATGTGCAAATGAATGTAACAGTCTTGGGGAACAAATTAAAAATTATTATTTTTTAATTTATTAAAGATTTCTGTCTTAAAAATTATTTTTGACAATTTTTTTGCATACAAAATATGGATTTCATAATGACATTTTTCATAGTGTATATCACTGTACTTTGCTCATATCTATCTCCTCTGTTCCCTACCTCCACTGGTCCCCTTCCTCTCCATTTTCACTGTGTACATTTTTATACTTTAGAGAGAGGGTGTAGTGACTGCATGTAATCTCAGCACTCCAGAGGCTCAAGACAGGAAGAGTGCGAGTTAAGGCAATTCTAGTCAACATGGAGTTGGACAGTGTTAAGCATTAGTTCAGATAAAGAACATAGGGCCTTTGTACAGTCTACAGCGAATTCACTCACTTGGACACACACACACACACACACACACACACACTTTAGTACATAAAAGTTAAAAAGGAAGCATTGGCACTTGGAAACATGTACGGTTTCAATGATTAGTATTGATTGTGTTCTTTGACCTAATATATATATACTTTGTGGTAGATTTTAAGTTTAAACCTGAAGAAACTTTGTGCATTAGATTTTCATAATACTTTCATGCTTGTAGTTTTATTTGCATGTGTTACTAACCACTTGTTCTACCTGATCCAGTTGGACAAGACTTTTCAATATAGATGTTCAAGTCTTTCCATATTTTTAGCTATTTAAATAATAGTAATATGTGCTCATAAAAGTTTAAGTAATAGAGAAGCATATGGATTAAAAGAAATTCATCCTTCATATCTGTCATTTTCTACGTTTGAGGTAGTATTAGTTTGGTGTATAATTTTTTATTGCATATATCCACTTAGATGTATAAGTTAGCAAACATTTTTCTTTCTTAATTTCTTTCTTTCTTAAATAAGTGTGTGGTGCGTGTGCATGTGTGTGTGTGTGTGTGTGTGTGTGTGTGTTTATGAAGGCTGGAGAACCTTGGCTGTCATTATCAGGATACCATCCACCTCCCCTGAGACAGGGTCTCTCATTGGCCTGCAGCTCCCCAGTTAGGTTTCACTGGGTGGCCTGTGAGTGTCAAGGAACCTCCTGTCTTTGTCTCCGCAGTAGTGGATTACAGGTGCATGCTGCGGTGCCCGTTATGTTTTGAGACCGTGTCTTGTAATGTCTAGATTGGTCTCAAACTTGCAATCTTGTTTCCTCTCCCGAGTGCTATGATTACAGGCTTGAGCCACCATTCCCAGCTTTCAATTGCAGTGTATTTGAATTTTCTTTCTGTTCCTTTAGTGTGAATGTCTTAATCACTATTGGACTTTTGTTTTAATAAGTTAGTAGATGGAGAAGCTGTTTCTAATTTTAAAATATTTACTACTGACACCAATTCTGATACTATTGAGAAGTTGCTGTGTTTTGTGTAATTTTTAATTGGTCTTAATAATAAAAACCTGGAGTCAGATATCTGGGTAAATGCTGAAAGATCAGAGGAGTAAGGAGCCAACCACTACAGAGACCTTTTTCTTCTAGGAATCCTCAGGTCAGAGTGGACAAGATCCTGTCCCCATGCAGGCTGAATGCTCTGTGCTCCTCCTCACCTTATAATATACTCCCCACCCAGCCATATCACTCCTGTCTCCTCTTCCCTAGTGCTGGGATCAAAGGTGTGAACTCTGTTTCTCTTTTAGAAATATATATTTTGTGTAGCCCAGCGTGGCCTTGAACTCACAGAGAGCCGACTGCCTCTGTCCCCCAGTGCTGGGATTAAAGGTGTGCGCCACCACTGCCCAGCCTCTATGGCTCGCTCCACACTCTGATCCTCAGGCGAGCTTTATAGTTAGAGCACAAACAAAATCTTAGCACAGCAGTGCTAGGCTTTTAATGTGAGAACTGAGGAAATGGTAGTTAAAGACAGTTTAAAAGCCTAATTTGAATCTGGGAAGTGTATAAAAATTTTGATAACCCTAGGATTTTGTGATGATTGCAGGAATACAGAGCAGGTAAGACACTATTGTTTTTGAGAAGAGCAAAGGTTTAGTTTAAATTACTGTTGAACTTAGTTTGGGACCATTATTTATTCCAGACCAACTAGTATCTCAGTGTCTAATGCTTGCAGGTGTAGTGCAGAGCCCAGTAGAAACTTTTATAAAAAAGAATTAGAATGCCAAACACCAGTAGATGTATCTGTGAATCATTGTTTCCAGGGAGCTGAGAAAGTCATGTATTGCTTCCTCCAGAAATGGGGGCAGAAAATGTGGGAGGAATGAAGAAAGCTTCTCAGAGAATGCTGTTTTTAAGTCGCTCTTTAAAGAGCGGGTAGGGCTTTGCAGGCTGGATGAAAAGAGCAGTGGATTCTAGCCTTAGGGAACAGGAAGCATTTAAGACGGAAAGGCCTGAAAGAGAGTAATAAATTGTGGGAAATGTCTTGCAGACTTTACTGATATGGGAATGGGAAGGAGAGCTGCTGTCTGTCTTTGGGGCAGGTGAGCACCTAGCTCAGGGTGCACTTGTTGGGGATAGTGGCTGTGGGGCTTTGCAGCTGTGCACCCTGTGGAGTAGCTGTGCTTGAGTTCTCCTCATCTGTCCAAGAGTCTAGGGTGGAGAGTGTTCAGTTCCTAGACTGCTGACCCAAGTAAAGTGAACAAGCAAATGAAAACGAGATGCAGGCTAATCGTAGCGCTCACGTCCTAGGACTGAATGAGAATTCTTCATGTAAAACACTTCATGTAAAAACACTTAATAGGTAGGTCCTCAGCTTGTTTTTTCCCTTTTGGTTTAGTTGGTATGCTTATACAGTAATATCTTATACTCCGATTTTCTGTAAGTGTGCTTTTTTCTTTTCTCTTTTTTTTTCTCAGACAGAGCCTCATGTAGTCTAAGCTGGTCTAGCTCATTATGTAGCTAGGATGACTTTGATCCTCCTGCCTCTACCTCCCAAGTGCTGGGCAGGTTCTACCATGCTCAATTTATAAATATGATTTTCATTGTTGAGAGTTTTTTTTTCCCTTGAGTATCTATCTGTTGTAGAGTTTGCTAAATTTAGTAAAATTCTTTTAAATTTATGAACTTATGAATGTGGTAAAGTAATAGGTTTTTAATTAGTATCAAGTATATATTATTTCCCTCAGAAAAAGGAAACAAAATTCAAAGATTAGAATCCAGTCAACCAACCAGAAAATCAGTTTTAATTTTCATTTTTTATCATGGCCAAGGTATTGAACACCCTAAAAAGTATTATTGACCGTTTGTGCTTCTTTTGAGAATTGTCTGTTCGGTTCATTATTGGCTCGTTGTTTTTACTGGAGGAATTATAAACCTAGGTGTGGCAAAGAGTTCTCGTCTGTCCTGTAGACTGCTGTGTTGATTTGCTCTTTCCTTCATGCCATCTCGTTTGTCAGCAGTTGGGCTGCTTCCCTGGCTACCACAGCACTTTCCAGGCTCTCTGGGGCTCCACCTCATAGTTCTCTCTCCTCTCTTTCCCCGGCAGCTTTCACACTTCAGGTCTCACGTTTGGGCCTTTGGTCCACTTTTGATTTTTGTATAGGGTGAAAAATACGGATTTAGTTTCGGTTTTCTGTGCGTGGACATGCTACTTTTTCATTACCGTTTGTGGAGCAGCCTGTCAGTTTTTCCCATGTATGTCTTGGCGTCTATGTGAAAACTTAGGAAACTGTTGCAGTGTGAGTTTATTTCTGTATCCTCACTGGCCCGCATGTCTGTCCCCATGCCAGCACCATGCTGTCCTTTGTGTTTGCCACTTTTCTGGCTCTGTCTCTGTAGTACGATTCAAGTGTAGGTGTTATAATACTCCCAGGATCACTTTTATACCGAGGGTTCTTTCAGCTGTGTGAGGTCTTCCGTATGGATTTTCTATATTTATGTAGATCACTCTTGGAATTTTAAAGGAGATTGTGTTCTGTAGTAACCTTTCAGTAATACATCTATTTTCACATACTGTTAAATTATGAGTATAGAGGATGGGCCTTTCCTTTAGCTTGTGTCTTCAGTCTTTTCAGTCTTTTTTGTTGTTGTTTTAATTGGTTGACTTTTTAATTTTATGTGCATTGGCGTTTATACACATATGTCTGTGTGAGAGTCAGTCCCCTGGAGCCATAGTTACAGACAATTGTGAGATGCCATGTTGATACTGGGAATTGAACCTAGATCCTCTGGAAGAGAAACCAGTGATCTTAACCACTGGGCCATATCTCTACCCTCTAGTTTCTTCAGTTTTAAAGTGCCCGTTGTAGAAGTCTTTAATTTCTTGGTAATATTTATTACTAGGCATTTACTTATGTGTATATTTATTTTGAAGCTATTGTGATTAGGATCTAAAAAATTCTTTCTTGGCAAATTTATTGCTGGATATAGGAAAGCTGCTGATTTTGGTCTTAATTTTGTATTTTGATATTGAGGTATCAGACTTAACAGTTTTCTGGTGGAGTCTTCAGGGTCTTTTAAGTATTTGCCATCTGTAAATAGGGATAATTTGACTTCTGCCTTTGCTGTGTCTATCCTTTATACCTCTTTCTTAACTTAGACTACAGGGAGACTTGGAATACTCTTGACTAGTTTTAAATTTTAGAGGAAGTGTTTTTTGATTTTTGTGATTTTTTTTTTACATTTAGTATAATGTTGGATATAGGCTATGTATCTATCTATCTATATCCCCTTCATTGTGGATAAGATAGACTCTTTTTGTTTCTAGTATGTTTAGGACTTCTGTCATGAAGGATGTTAATTTTGCCAAATGATCATTTGAGTTCTGTCCTCAAGTGTATTTATATGCTGTAATATATTTATTAATTTGCATGTACTATGCAAAACTTGCATCAATGGGATTAAACCAATTTGGTTATGATGTACGGCCTTTTTAATGTGTTCTTGGATTTGGTTTGCAAGTATTTTATTGAGAGTTTTGCTTCTGGGTCAATCAGGGCAGTTGGTCTGTAGTTTTCCATTTGGGTTGCATTCTCCTTTATTTGGTATCAGTATGATCTTGGCTTCTTAGAATGAGACTTGTAATACTGCTTTCTGTTTTGTGGCACCGTTTGGTGAGCATTGGTGTTGTTTCTTTCTTAAAAGCATGGTAGAAGTCAGCAGTAAATCTTTCACTGCTTTTTATTGTTTTGTTTTATTCTTGGTGTGTGTGTGTATCTTTTTAAAATTATTGCTTCAATCTCATTTGTCATGGGTCTGTTTAAGTTTATAGTTTTATTTAATTTGTAGGTTACATATATTTAGGAATTTGCTCATTTCTTCTAGATTTTCCAATTTCTTGGAATATAGCTTTCAAAATATTATCTAATAATTCTTGAATTTCATTGGCACTTGTAACATCTCTGTTTTCATCTCTACTTTTATAATTTGATCTATTAGTTTAGATAAATGTGTGTGGTTAGATTTTTTTGAGCTGTCTCTGAATTTTTAATAGGAGCCTTTATATGTAAACTTTCTTATTAGAATTTCTCTAGCTGTATCTTAGAGGTTCTGGTAAATTGTGCTATTACTTTGATTTAATTCTAAGAATTTTAAAATTTCCTCCTTGATACCTGCAATGACCTTCTGTTCATTCAAAAGTACTGTTCAGTTTCCTAGTATTTGTTTAGTTCTTGTTTTTGTTGCTGTTGTTTTTTGTGTATGAAGTGTGTAGATGAACACAGCGATTTATTCATGGTCAGGGAACAAAAATGAAAAAGAGGTGATTGGTGTCACATACCATTCCCTAAGTGCATTTCTGCAGGGATCTATGTACCTCCTAATATGTCCTACAGTATAGACGTTCCTTTACTTCTCAATAGTGCCATCCATTTAACCACATCTTTAATACCTGGGCGTGTGAGATATTCAGCATCCAAACCATACCACTAATAGACTATACAATAGAAAAATCACATAGGTGAGATATTATGATGTTATATATATTATCCTTTTATGTTCTGATCTCTGTTTGTTGTTGATAGTAGGTAGAGTTCCATGTAGCCCAGGCTGGCTTTAGGCTTACTATGTAGCCAAAGATAACTTTGAACTCCTGCTCTGCCTCCACCTCCTGAGCACTGACTGGATTTACAGGCATGTGCCAATACACTTGGTTTATCCGGTACTGGAAATCAAACCCAGGGCTTTGTGCATGTAAGGAAAGCATTTTACCAGCTGAGCCATTACAGGTGCCTTGCTCTATGGTATTTATGAGTGTGTTTTCTTGGTCTGTTGGCTCCATTGTTTTTAGGAACATCATGGTAGCAAGACATGGTAAGTAAGAAAAGCTGCTCTGCTCACCTCATGTCGACTAGGCAACAGAAATATATCAGAGGAAGAGGCTGCGGACAAGATATATCCCTTAAAAGCAGACCCTGGGTAACCCACTTCTGTTAGGCACACTTTCCACCATCTTCCAATAAAATCTTTTAACGGATTAATCTTTTCATTAGTTCAAAGCCCTCACAATCCTATATCACTTTTCCAAAGTCTTACTTAGAAATAGTGCATGGAGACCAATCCTTATGGGTCTGAGGGTTTAATCCCTATCTATGCTCTATCAGAGCTGTCTTCTCAGTGGCTTAGGGCTGTTCAGTTGTAGATTTAGAAGCTCACTGAGTTAGTGAATGGTATCACTCTGAAAATGCTTGCTTGATTGAGGGGGTATAGAGTATAATTAAGCATTTTGTTCTGAAAGCCTTGTGTATTGTACTTGTTGATAACTTGTTTGTTCTTGGTTTTAATTGTTGCTATTTTAATTAATTAATTGTTGCTATGTTGATTGTCCATACGCATGAGAAGAAATATGCTTGGGAAAAGGTATTACTTCCGAGGCTTACATGTCAGTTGGGATCTTGAGGTAAATACATATGGTGTTTATGGGTTGTGAGCCACAGATGTCAGAAATACATTAGAATGTTGAGCTTTGTGTACAGCATGAACTAGAAAGTCAGTAGCCATAGATGATACTCTCATCATTTTTTTAAAATGTCCCGAATTTTGAAAATTTGGAACTTATCTTTGTATTACCATTGGGGAAAAAAAAATCTGTGGAGACTCTGAAAATCTGTATGCATAAAACTAGATACAGTTCAGGCCTACCATGTGCAAAGTATGGCAGTGAGAGGCTTTCGGGAACTGCTTGGGGTGCTTATTAGTTTACATTGGCAATAATAAAAACCTCAGCCTAGTGGTGAGCTCCTGATATCCTCATTCAGCTTTCCCGGGGGTTGGGCTGGCAGGTGTGCGTTTCCGCGTCCAGCTTCTAGTCTGACTTGCCGAGCTGTCGCTTCGTCGAGCTTCAGTACTCTTTGCACAACAGTGGATGTCAACACCCAGAATCTGCACTGTCACTTCCTTTGGAAAGGGTAACTCTGCTGCTACACGAAACTGGGTTTCTAAGTCTTGAAAAACAGTTTGAGAAAAGTTAAGGTTTGAATAATTTCCTCAATTACAACAGCTTTTTGAAGTTTATTTCAGTGTTTTCAATATAATTTTCAAAAACCCTGTTACATGAACCTCTATTATTACCAGGAAACTCCAAACTTTCCTTAAGCCTTTTGGCATAGCATTTAAATTGGCTCAGATTACATCCTCAGAAGATTCTAATTTCATTGTGTAGTAGAGCTCTCTCAATTCATATTCTTTACTGAAATTTAAAGTTGAAATTGATTAATACCGTGACATCATCTAATGATTTCAAATTTTGTTTTATATACTAGATTCAAATAATGTTTATGAAAGTATTCTGGCATGAGAAATACAAAGTCTGTTTTTGTGTCTTATATTTTTGCTGTGTTCAAAAGTAGTTTTGCACCTTGAGCTCCTATTTTAACTGCATTGCCTGCAGGCATCTTATTTAAAAAGATAGCAAGTGTTCTTACTCTAGCAACAAAGCATTTTGCATTAAAGAGCAAAAATTTGTAAGAATTGTGTTGATTGAATATTTGAAAACCAGCGTTCTTAGTGATTTACATGTGTTTTGCTTTTATTGATTTCCTTATACTTTTCGTATGAGTTAGTGCCTCAAAGTAAAAACCAGTGCCATTTTCTTCACTGTGAAGGTTCAGCTGAATCAGTCAGGGTTGTTGTAGTTAGGTTTCCCATTTCTTCCTTAGATTTTTTTGGTAATTGTTTTATCTGTTTTGTTTTTCTTAAACCATATTTTTGTTTTCTATATTGTATATTCCTTAAATTGACTACAATGGAGGTGTCATGTATTGAACATAGGGCACTATGTATACTAGGCAGGTGTTCTATTGCTGATTACATACCCAGCCTGGCTGTTGTGAATTCTGAATGGATATTTTATAATTCTTCATATCATTTAAAAAGTTAATTCTTTAGAATTGTGTGGATTTATTTCTTTCTAATATACTGACAGTATAAATAGCCACGTGCCACAAATGTATGTCAGTGTAAGAGTATTTGCTTAGCATCTTTTGACTCTGGATTTGAGCTGACGTATATTAAAAATTAAATTTATTGCCGGGCAATAAAGGGATCCCTGTAGTAGGCGGGGCTAGCGGGCAGAGAGAATAAGTAGGAGGAGGAATCTAGGATTGGGAGAAGAGAAGGAAGAAGAGAACAAAGGAAAAAGAAAGTGAGATTCTTTACCTAGTTAAAGTAATAGTTCACAACACTATGTATAGCATTTTGGGAAACGGCCAATGTCTTTCAAAGTGGGTACCACTTTACACTTTATCAGTATATGAGATATCTCCTATCTTTAAACTGCAGCTGTCAGGAGAGTATGAGGTGATAGCTCAGATTTTGATTTGCAGTTCTCTAGTAAGTAATAATGTTGATCATCTTTTCATATCCTTGTTGGTTATTTTTTTTTGTACATTTTGTTTTCATTTTGTTGTACAGGGTCCTGCCCAGGCTGGCTTCTACCTCATAATCCTCCTGCTTCATCCTTTAGCATTTGGGTGGGTACCATCATATCCACCTTTGTATATCAGCATTTTGAACAAATACCTATTCGGGTCCATTTTAGGATTTAGGGTTTTTTTTTTTTGTTTGTTTGTTTGTTTGTTTTAGACAAGGTCTCACTGTGTATACCAGGCTGGCATCACACTCACAGAGATCTCTCTGCCCTGCTTCTTGAGTGCTGGGATCAAAGGTGTGTATTATAACATCTAGCCAAGAGTTTTATTTTTGAGATTATAATATAATTAAATAATTTCTCCCTTCCTTTTTCTCCCACCAAACCCTCCCATATACTCCTTCTTTCTTTATTTCTTTCAAGTAAATGGCCTCTTTTTCGTTGTTATTACATGCATGTATGTATATACATACTGCCTGCTTTCCTTCCTCTATCCCCTTCTTTCTCCTTCCTCCCCTCTCCTTGTTCCTCATCCTCTTTTCTCTCTTTGTCTCTCTTTAATCTTTCTCCCCTCCCCTCCCCTCCCCTCCCCTCCCCTCTCCTTCCTTCCCCTCTTCCTCTCCTCCCTCCCCTCCCCTCCCCTCTTCTTCTTCTTCTTCTTCTTCTTCTTCTTCTTCTTCTTCTTCTTCTTCTTCTTCTTCTTCTTCTTCTCTTTCTCTCTCTCTTTGTGACAGGATCTTGGTGTGTACACATGTCTCAGGTTTGCCTGGACTCAGTATTCTCTTGTTTTCTTCTCCTTAGTGTTGGGATTACAGGTATGAGCTGTAACTGACTTAAAAACAAGTGGTTTCAAATATCAGAGTCATGTCAGATACTTAATATAACAAAGGTTCCCAGGGGATCATTGTATATTTTAGTGAATACCGAGACAACATCATGTCATTGAAAGGTGTAAAATTAAAATAATATAGCACAGTGACTAAGAGCATGGATTGTGGAGCCCAGTTGCTGTGGATGGCTATGTCGCTTTCCGTGGTCTTGGGCAAGTCATGGCTGTCTCAGAGCCTTCACTTCCTCTGTCATAGGAATATCTGTGCTGTGAAATGCATAGCATACCGTGGGACAAATGTACTTGTCAGTTAACTTTCCTCTCTCTAGATATCTGAGGGCAGGACTCGTTGTGGCTCCTGGTTTGAGAGAGTAGGGTCTGTTGTGGCCTGGAAGGCATGGTGGAGTTCATGTAGCAGCATGTGGCTGGGATTCTTCATATCCTATGTCTTAGCTGGGGTTTCTAGTGCTATGAAGAGACACCATGACCATGACAACTCTTATACTGGAAAATTAACTGGGGCTGGCTTACAGTTCAGAGGTTTAGTCCATTGTTACCATGGAGGGACATGGCAGTGTGCAGGCAGACACTGTGCTGGAAAAAGAGCTGAGAGTTCTACATCTTGATCTGCAGGCAGCCGCAGGAGACTGAGCCACACGAGCCTAGTTTGAGTTCATGAGACCTCAGAGCTCTCCCCCCACAGTGACACACATCCTCCAATGAGGCCACACCTCCTAATAGTGTCATTCCCTATGGGCCAAGCTTTCAAACACATGAGCATGAGGGGCCATACGTATTCAAACTACCTCATCTTGGTGTATCAAGAAGGGAATGCCAGCACTCATCTAGCTTTCCCCTCCTTTCCCTTGTTCATTCTGGATTCTCCAGCTCATAGGACAGTGCTAGCCGCTTCACAGTGAGTCTTCCCCGGCAGCTAATCCTCCCTGCAGCCCAAGTGTGCCTCACTCTACTCCAGGGTGTTTCTTAATCCAAGCAAGGTAACAAAATCAACATCAGTATGTAAAAACCCAAATACAGATTGGAATATCGTGAAGTGCTTAGAATAGTTTGTTTTTAGTAACCATCATATGAATGTGAGTTGTTATGTCAATTTAGTGATAATCATTCCTAGGAGCCTTATTATAGATAATGTTTACAGATGTATTAATAACAGTTTCAAACCAATTGTGTTGGAACAAATCTGAAATCTTGGCACTAGGGAGGCTGCTGAGGCAGGAGAATCAAAGAATTCAAGGAGGATTGTACTTCATATTTCTACCGTATAACAAAATAAAATAAGATGGAAACAGCAGTTTTAACCAAGAGACTGATTGCAGAAATATTCTATATGTTCAGTACACCTGTTAAGTGCAGATTTATCAAAGTTATGAAATATTATATAGTTTATATTATAAGTTGTATTGTCAAAAGTATTTGCTTAATTTTAATTTGTTATTATCATGTGTGCATGCATGCATGTGTATGTGTGTATAGGTAAATGTGTGCCATGGTGCAAGTATGGAATCATCAGGCCTATGTTGCAAGTGCTTGTACCCACTGAGCTATCTCACCAGCTGTACCAAAAATATTTAATGAACTGTAAAAGTGTAGATGAAATATAAGTCCTATGGAATATGTCATTATAATGAGTATGTCTCTAATTCTTTAAAAAGATAGGGCAAGAAATTAGAATGTTTATTGTATACTGAATATAGATAAATATATTATGCTGTTGATAGCAACTTATTCTTGAAAGATTGAAGAATTTGTTTTTATTTTCTTCTGAACTTAATTTTATTATGCTGGGTTTTTTATTTTAATGATGTTTTTTAAGTTTTTTTTTTTTTTGCATCTTAAAAATTTTTGCTGTGGGGTGGTGGTGGTGCATGCCTTTAATCCCAGCACTCGAATCTCTGTGAGTTAGAGGCTAGCCTAGTCTACAAAGGGAGTTCCAGAACAGCTAGGACCATTACACAGAGAAACCCTGTCTCAAAAAACAAAATCAACCACAAAATCAAGTTGTAGGCTTGGCTGGCTGGTTCTCTCTCTATAGACCAGTGAGCCTCAAACTCACAGAGACCTGCCTGTTTCTGTGTCTGCAATCCTGAGATAAAGATGAGAAAAGCATTATTCTTGAAAAGGATCACATGAGGAGAAAAGCCTGACTCCCAGTACTCGTTCTACTATTGAAGACTTATGGACTTTGAAATAACTCTGTCTTTTGTAGGAAAACAATTTGCTCATCTGTAGAATTATTTATTTAAAACTTTAATGGATTTTAAGTGTTTGGCTGCTTTGTATGCGTTCACGTTTGTGTGCTGTATGCATGCCTCCTGCTCATGTGGCTAGAAGGCATTAGGAATAGGTGAAGTGCAGTGTGGGCCTGGGTTTGGAAGAACACCACATGCTCATGACCGCTGAGCCGTCCGTCTCTCCGGCTTTGGGCTTGTGTCTTAGAAGGCACTGTAGTAGAGTGGGAAAGAGTGGGAAGTCCTGAGACAAGCTGAGGGCTGTAACCGTGGAAATGACTGCACAGGTTCATAGCTCATGTTTTTACCTCTTATTACCTGTGTGGCATTTGGTGAGAATTTAGCCTCAGTGTGCCTTAGTTTTCTTGTGGGAATAATAGTAGTATTTCATAGGGATTAAGAGAATTAAATGAGTCATGTGTAAAGGAAGTAATATTGGTCTGGGCACACAGTTAGGACTCAATAAATATTAACCTTTTACTACATAACCTCCCTTATGTAGTTACTCATTGCCAGGAATATTTTTAGCCAAAGTGGTGGTTGTTAAATTTGTGTATCATTTAAAAACTTTAATTTTCTATTTAGGTGTGTTTGAAATTGTGTTGTTTGCCAATGTGTAAAGTAGAGTAGTTGGATTTTGGACTCTTCTCTCTTCACACTTTGCTCTGTTATTTTGCGTTCTTACACTGGTAGTTTCTTTAGGCCTTAAGTTATCTCATTGATGAGAATTTTGGGGGAACTTATCACTAAAATTTTATTAGATTTTTCTAGAGTTTTAAACTAACTTTATTTTGAAGACACTGTTTACGTTATTCGCTTTGCAGTAAGTTGTGGTATACCTTTCTTTAGTTGTACCTATTTTTCTTCAACTGATATTTAACTTAGGGCATAGCATTAAGGGGTTAGATAATATTACAGAAAATGCACTAGCCTGTTGTAGGAAAAGTCTAACATTATGACCTTTTAAACTCAGCTAGAAATTGGCAGAGCATTATTTCCCATTTAACTCAGTTAGTGCATAGGTGTTACTGAATTTAATTCCAGAAAAGAATGTATCCAACTGTTAAATAAATCAGCATATTTATTAGTCACTCTAGAATTAGTAACCACGTTGAAGTTCATTTTATCATCCTGACTGAAGACTACAGAAATAAGTCTCTCATATTACATCACTGTCTTTCACTCTATATGAGGTAATTAAGTTCTTCATCACTAGTGACTCAGCTACTGCATTGCTTTGGAAATTTTTATCTGAAATTAGGTGATTCTGGTAGCAAAATTTATTATTGCAGTTATATAATGAAGATAGACATATATTTGCTTTCTATAGGTAGAAGAGTAGAATTTGTATTTTTTTAAAAAATTATTTATTTATGTATACATTTTTTGGGTATGAGTGCACTGCCTGCTCATATGCCTGCATGCCAGAAGAGGGCATCATATTCTATTATAGATGGTTGTGAGCTACTGTATGGTGCTAGGAATTGAACTCAGGTCCTCTGGAAGAGCGAACAGTACTCTTAACCACTGAGCCATCTCTACAGCCCTAGAAATCATATTTCAATACATGTTTTTTTGTTAATGTCTTTAGAAGTTTCTCCTTCTTTGTGTGGTGTATCTGAAGTGATAGCCTGCTGCAGGGGTCATTATTTCTACATTACCAAGAAACATGAGGAATTTTTGTTTGTTTGTTTGTTTGTTTTGCTGACTGTATTAGTTACTTTCTGTTACCATGACTAAGGCAGCTTGAAGAAAAAAAGTTTATTTTGACTTACGGTTCCAGGCTGAGAGCCCGTGATGGGGTGCCGTATGATTGCAGGCAGTGGGGTCAGGACAGGGAGAGGTCATTTTTCTAGCCGCATGCAGAGAGCAGAGAGCAAACTAGAAATGGGACACAGTTGTAAACTCTCAAAGCCCACCTCAGTGATATGTCATCTAAGGAAGAAAGTAGATGATGGTTCATTCAAGATACATGTTTAAGCCAGACAGGGCAGCATGACTCTAATCTTAGCATTGAGAGATTAAGGGGAACCCTTAAGGCTATTAAGCCAGCCTTGGTTGCACAATTAAGACCCTGTCTCAAAAACCTAAAATAAGAGAGCAAGCAAGCATGCAATCAACAAAGAAAAAAGTAGAGGTCTGCGGTTGTATATAGCTCTGTATCCTGTCATTAGCAATGCAAAAGGGGAAAATACACATGTAGTAAAATACAAATTGGTTGTTATATTTAATCAGTACAATACCTATTGCTAGAAAGGTATGATAGTGACACCAACTTTGTATTTTGGAGTTAGGGAGTCCAAGTGTAATTGGCTGTTTCCTGTCGTGGCTGCCTGTACCAGATACCTAGCAGCTGCTTCCCAAATTGCCACTAAGAGGATTTATAATTAATAAATTCTTGACTGGTAGCTCAGGCTTATTACTAACTAGCTCTTACGTTTTAAGTTAACCCACATTCTTTATTTACACTCTGCCACAGGGTGGTACCTTTATTAGCATGGCATGTTCATCTCCTGCTCCTTCTGCATCAGATTGATAACACCTTCCAATCTCCTTAGTTTGGTTGCCTTGCCTATACTTTTTGCTTGGCTTCTGGCCAATCAGGCAATTAATCCAATTTGAGTGACAAATCTTTACAGTGTACAAGAGGGTTATTCCACAACATCCAAGATAACTTTTCTTATTTTTTTAATGTAATTAAAAAGTTCAGTAGTAAATTTAAAAAGGAAGGATAAACCAAAAGATAAGCAAACGGCTGCAAATGTTCCTAGTGCTATAGATGGGGTCAGGACTTTTAACCTAGAGTTGCTAATATGATGTGGCCGTTTCTTTGTTGCTGAGAGAGCTGTATGTTTGTTGTTTGTTCTGTGGTCTGCATTCTTTTTTAGCTTTGACTAAATCCTGAGCCAGTTGCTTTTACTGGAGTGACTCACATCTTGGGACTCTACTCTAGGCTACTCCAAGAAAACACTACTAATTTTACCATTTCAAGTAAAAATTCTGTAGTATCCTTTCTAGCCTTCATTTGTGGACTCTTCTAAAAATATGGTTCTGAGTTTTTAAAGTTCCTCGTGGAGTTCTTCTTTGTGGGGGACCGACAAACATCTCTGCATCATTCCCAACTAGTTTTAGTACCTAATAATCATCTAAGAATAAGTGACAAATTATCTACCAAAAAAGTAATAGAGGGCCTTTTTAAAGCAAGAAATGAAAATGTATCCCTTATTTTTTTCCTTCTAACATCAAAGATTCTTCCCATTTCTGATAAATTATCTGCATTAATCATGTACTGTATAATTGCTATCATAATTTTATACATTACCCACATTTTAAATGTACATCTTTGTTATATAGGATTGTATGATTTTTATATTGTTAATAGCTTGGTTTAAATGAAGAGATGACATATGGCAATCAGGAATGATAAATAAAACATCTTCCTGATCATTTTATTATTATTCTTTGCAGCAGTTCTTGTTTTATTAAAAATAAAACCAGATGTGGTAATAGACACCTGTAGTTCCAGTTCTCAGCAGAGGAGACTGAAAAGGGTCTAGAGGCCAGCATGGAC
Source organism: Alexandromys fortis (assembly GCF_014885135.2). Taxonomy (NCBI): domain Eukaryota; kingdom Metazoa; phylum Chordata; class Mammalia; order Rodentia; family Cricetidae; genus Alexandromys; species Alexandromys fortis. Next base: position 716,865 of record NW_026068190.1, read on the forward strand.
TACGTAGTGAGTTTCAAGCTAGACTGGGCTATATAGCAAGACCCTGTTTCCAAAATAAAAACACCCAGAAGCTAAAAAAGCATATAACCAATTTAATATAATAATAATTTTATGGTAAATTATCTTCTACTAGAATGGTAAACAATTTTCTCATACGTAGTGGTATATTTATTTGGTCCCTTTAGTCTTTTCCACTCTTATTGGCTTGATTGCTTTGGGACTCCAAGAAGAGATATCCCTGTAAAATCTAACTTTCAGAATTAGAGATTTGGGGTTGTAATGTGTTGTGAGTTTTCTAGATTTCTTCTGCTCTTTGGCAGTTTATTTGGGTCAGCACGACTTCTATTTGTACAGTGGTAGAACTATTAGGTAGTGCTTGGCTTTTTTTTCTGACCTCTTAGGTATGATTTTTCCTGGTCACCCCTCCCCCATGTACTTCTAACTATTCTGTTAGAAACTAACTCAGGCATTTTCCCCACTGGTTTCTTCTTAACAAGTTTGAATTATTGTTTTCTAAGCTATGTTAGTATTATTTCATATAATTAAATTTTTATTATTTTAAATTGTGTGTGTGCGTGTGTGTGTGTGTGCGCGCGCGTGTGCGTGTGTGCACATGAGTGCAGATGCTCGCAGAGGCCCGTGGATCCCCCAGGAGATGGAGTTGTAGGTGGTTGGTTGTGAGCTGCCTCTGGAAGCAGAGTTCATACTCTTAACCACCAAATCATCTCCAACCTCTAGTTTGTGTAACATTAGTGATCAGTTAATACTTGTGCTTTTTGTTCATATATGTATTTGTTTTCTTCTATTCCCCATCCCTGTCCCTTCTTTGCATATCTATGCTACTGAGGCTTGACTCTGGGACCTCATGCCTGTGAGCCAAGTTCTTTATCATGGAGCCACATTCTTAGCCTCTTTTAAAGATTTACTTTTGGATAAGGTCTTGCTAAATTGTCCTGGCTAGCAGTGTTCCTGCCTTAGTCTCCCTAGTATCTGGGATCGCAGGTATGTGCACCACACTAGCTAATGTCTGTACTTTGTTTTTCTGCCTGCCCTTACTCACTGCATGTGCTCCAGAGAATCTAAAAGTGAAATGACTCCAGTCATTTCCAAACACAGCTGATGCTTGGACCGCCCAAGTAGCCAAAGCTAGAAACCCGTGTCTTCAATACTAAGCCCATAGAATCTATCATTAAACTCTTTTTACTACTTCTAAACTTGTCCAAGTTTAAAACATTATTATGTATTATAACCAAGTGTCCAAGACTTTGGTTTAGCACTTCTTAAACCTTTACTGCCCTGAATGAAGTACGAGTTTGATTTCAGTAATTCCCTGCCTAAAGTCTATAATGATGAGTTCCCAGTCATCTATATTATACTTTCTTGACGCTTCTTAAGAAAGGCTTGATGACTGCTTACTTTTCTTCTTATCTCCTGTCTTCTCAGGTTTCTATTCTAGTATCCTTCCAGACTCCTCCCTTGCCAGCGCTTTTTGAGGTGTTGGTTCTAATCCCCGGTTGCTCAGGCTGTTCGGTCCCCTTCATCCTGACACACCCTTACTCAACCTTCAGCTCAGTATGGAATGACTTTGTTAAGGAAACCTCTGTTCCTTGAAAGGTAGGGCAGGTGTCTCTGCTCTGTGGTGGGTTGCTTTTTTAAACAATATAAGGCAGAGTGTTGTGGGGAGTGAGCCGCTTGTTCGTCCTGGCTGCCCAGCCAGCATGACCCAAAATAATCACAGAAACTGTATTCATGAAATCACTGCTTAACCCATGAGCTCTGACTTCTTATTGGCTAACTCTTATATTAATTTAACCCATCTCCATTAATCTGTGTATTGCCATGTGGCAGTGGCTTACCGGGTAAAATTCCCAGCGTTTGTCCCTGGCGGCTCCCTGACTCTGCCTTCTTCCTCCCAGCATTCAGTCCAGTTTTTTCCTCCTACCTAAGTTCTGCCCTATCAACAGGCCAAGGCAGTTTTTTTTTTTAATTATTGGTAATGACAGCACACAGAGGGGGCTCCCACATCAGTGTGTTTTTCTCTTGTTACACAACAGCGTTCTTAACTGTGCAGAGTAGTGCATGCCTGTAGTTCTGTCTGCTTTGGGCTTTCAGGTGAGAACACTGCTTGAGCCTAGAAATTCGAGGCTACTCTGGGCAGTATGACAAGAATATCACTTCTAAAAATAAGTTTCTGATGTCACTTTTCCTTCTATGTTTGTTTATTTCTTTGCTTCCCTGTAAAACATAGCTCAGTAAAAGATTTGTCTGTGTATGTGACCTCTCACTCTTCTCTATTTTCTCAAGTCACTCTGGCTTTTATTCTCCATTACTGTACTTTTAATTTCATTTTGACCATTTCAGCTGTTCTTACCACGATCATTAATGGCTCCTAGACTGTTATTTCCAGTGGTCAGTTTCTGTTTCTTACCTTACTCCGATCACATCAGTTTATCTCCTGTAGTCCTGGAAATGCTCTGTACACCTCACACAGCTTCCAGGAGAGATCATTTTCTCCGAGGTTTCTCTCAGACTTGCCTGCCATTCTTCCCAGTTTCTTTACTTGATCTTCATCTCTCTTGGCCCTTAAACTTTGAGTTGCTTCAAGGTTGGGCCTCTTTATCTGTACTTGATCTGTTGGTGATCTCATCCTATTTCTTGACTTTAAATTTCGTTTATATTAGATGAAAACCAAATTACCTGTGCTGTTGTGTAAAAGATCAATATGCCTTTTTAGTTTTGTAACATTCTTTCAAGGGTAGGGAAGCTAGAGACCGTAAGTATATTAAAGCCCTTGGTTTTAAAATACCCCCAGGTTTTAAAAAAATGTCCAAATAGAAGCACTTGGTTGCCAAAGTTTTTCTATTCAGAATTTAGTTCTGTAATCTGTTTGTTTGTTTGTTCTTCAAGACAGGATTTGTCTGTGTAGCTTTGGAGCCTGTCCTGAAACTCTCTCCAGGGTGGCCTTGAACTCACAAAGACCCACTTGCCTCTGTCTCCTGATTGCTGGGATTAAAGGTGTGTGCCATCACCACCCAGCTTAGTTCTTTAATCTTAAAGAACAAAACACAGTTGGTGTGAAAACTTTTTGGTTTTAAATAAAGTTGTAAAGTGATTTTATTGCTGAAGGCAGCAGCTTTATTTCTGGATGGTGTGTGTGTGTGTGTGTGTGTGTGTGTGTGTGTGTAAGGTTACTAACCTTTTAACAATGAATTTTCCCTTCTTGATCAACCTTGAAGTTTACCCATTTTGTGTTTCGAAAAGTCTGTTTTTGAGTGCTTTTCCTCTCATTTTGTGACAATACTTGCATTTCTATGTTGTTCCCCCAAACTCCAGTGGTGTGTGTGTGTGTGTGTGTGTGCATATGCATGCAGGTGCAGTATGTGTGGGTGCATGGATGTATGAATACATGTGTGGGGGCCAGAGGTCGGGGTGCTGTGACTTCTGTTGCTCTCGACCTTATTTTCAAGATAAGATTCTTCATTGAACCTAGAGCTCACCTATTGGCCTACCAGGTTAGCTGGCCAGCCTGCTGTAGGGTCCTGACTTTGTCTGCCTTCCCAGTGAAGGTATTATAGGTGCACACCACACTTAGTGTGTGCTTCTTAGTGTGTGACTCTTAGTGAGTGCTTCAGCTCTGACCAAACCATCTCTTCAGCTGGTTGTTTCCCTCCCAGTTTACCATTTTACCTTCTTTACATAATTTTCCACTAAGTGATCATAGTGTGATACTGAAGATGTGTTAGCTGTAGTGAATAAAGATTGTTTTTATCACTCTATACTTTATTATTTATTTATGTTTAACTTTTTATTTGAGGATTTCACATCATGCACTCTGATCCCATTCATCTCCTGTCTTATCCTATCCACCCTCTGCCCTTGCAACCTCCTCCGCAAAATAAAATAAAAATAAAATTTAAAAGCAAGACATCTTGCCATGGAAGCTGTAGTGTGTCACGGTGAGTCACACAGTATTTCCTTTAGCTCATACATGGTGTGCATTGCAGTGAGTCATTCTAGTTTGAGGCCTCTGGCTTCTGCTACACTAGCAATACTGGGCCCTCACTGAGACTCCTCTTGCATATCCTGTTGTTTCCCTGTGCCATGGAGATCTTGCAGCTTTGGATCTGCAGGACTGGTCCTTCCATGTGCACAGCACCTGTGCTCCACCCGTCATAGATGGGCTGGGTATTGGGGTAGATCAACTCATAGCCATGTTTCTGGGCCTGGGTGATGGCTGGTGGTCAGCCCACCAGCAGACCTCACCCTCATCACTAGGGTGAACTTTCCAGTTGCCCTGCCTAGCTTACTCAATGCCTCAGGCAGCAAGGGGTGTGGGACCAGTTCTCCTGTTCTCAACTACGGGGCCAGATTTACTGCGTTAGGCAGGTGAGGCGAGGCCCACTCTCCTGAGTGCTGTATCTGGCAGTGGGAAGGGTTAGGTCTCCCACTCTCATAGCCCTGAAACCAGCTCTTCTGCCTGTCACAGCCCATACCACTGAATGACAGATGAGGGGCAGGGTCAATTCTCCCGCCCTTGGGGCCAGCTTACCCTCACCCTGCCGATAGGTCAGCTCTACTGTGCTGCCCAGGTGAGGTGGAAGGTCTGCTCTCCCAAGTGCTGCAGCCAGTGAAGGACAGGGGCAGCTCTTCCTAGTGTTGAGTGAGGAGTGGAGCCAACCCTGCAGCCTTTGAGTATCAACATTGTCCCAGGTGGCAGTCCAGACCAGGGACATCCACATGGCCATTGGTGGTAACATGGGCCATGGACATCAACACAGACCCAGACATGGCCCTCACCATGACCTCAGGAGGCTTTGCATGCTCCTCACATCAGGCTCTTCTTCTCCGCTGTATCTTCAGATCTGCCAGTCTTTGTAGCGCTCAAGCTCGTCTGCTCCTCCTTCTCTCCTATCTCTCCACCCCATACTTGCACTTAATAGTGGTTTGTGCTGCTGGCAGACCGAGAGTTGGGCAGGGTATCTGGTATCTGGGTGTCTTCTTTCCGCCCATTCTGTGTGGTGGCAAGCAGGGCTCTGGGTGTCTTCAAGTGTTTGTCCAACCCAAAACTTCCAAAGGAAATAAATCTCTGGCCAAAGTTCAATGCAGCAGGATAAAACTGTAGTTCAACAGTCTTATGTCCAGTCTTATGGTTGGACTGCCACTATAACCTACTATAGAGATTGCAGAGAGACCACTGATGAGAAATAAACTCGGCAGGACATGTCCAGTCAGTTGTGGGTCTCCACTGTAGGTGCTACTCTCCTTCCTGGGCTAGGATGCAGCTCTGGGAGTCACAGTGACTTGTCCAGTGGTCAGTTTTCTGACTGGAAGATGGCATAGACCCACTAGCATTTGTGTTTGTCACTGGCTCAATCGATGGGCAACGTAACTCACCTTTTCCCAAGGAGCAAGAACAGCAACCACCCTCGCTCAGTTCCAGCTCACTTCGTGGCTCACAAATGCTCTTCTTCCATTTCTCTACTGCTTATTTGATTGCTTCTTTCTCTCCCGTCACTCTATCACCTTCTTACTCACTTCCCGCACCAGGTGGGCTGGGGTGTTGTCTTAATGCTTCCTGGAGTGCCTGCTTGGACTGGCAGCGTGGCAGGGGTTCCCGCCTGGGTGACAAATAAAAATTTAAATCCTCAAGTGTTAATTTTCAGATTTCTCTTTGTGAAGATAAACACTCTGTTGGTGTTTATTCTTCCAATTTTTTTACTTCCTAATTGTTCTGGCTGGTTTTGTGTCAACTTGACACAAGCTAGAGTCATCAGAGACAAAGGAGCCTCAGTTGAGGAAATGCCTCCATGAGATCCAGCTAAAGCATTTTCTTAATTAGTGATTGATGTGGGCGAACCCAGCCCATTGTGGGTGGTGCTATCCTTGGGCTGGTCCTGGGTTCTATAAGAAAGCAGGTTGAGCAAGCCAGTAAGCAGCATTCCTCCGGGACTTCTACATCAACTACTGCCTCTAGGTTCCTGCCCTGTTTTGAGTTTCTGTCCTGATTTCCTTTGGTGTTTAACAGCAATGTGGAAGTGTCAGCTGAATAAACCCTTTCCTCCCCAACTTGCCTTTTGGTTGTGGTGTTTCATTGCAGCAATAGACTAAGACACTCATAGTGCAGCCTATATCATTGATTTTACAAAAATGGATTATATCTTAATTATATTTTTACCCTGATACTACAGCCCTACCTCATTATTTGTGAAGATTGTATTTCATCAGATGATTATAATATAGGTTTTTGTTGTTTTCTGCAGTTTCTTCCTTAACCTTTTTTTTTTTTTTTTTTTTTTTTTTTTTTTTTTTCGAGACAGGGTTTCTCCATAGCTTTTCTATACCAGGCTGGCCTCGAATTCACAGAGATCCGCCTGCCTCTGCCTCCCGAGTGCTGGGATTAAAGCCATGCGTCACCACCGCCTGGCTTCTTCCTTAACCTTTTGAGTATTTGATTTTACAGGTGTGTTCAGCCAAGCTCTGTCATACAGTTTGGATGGACATTAGAGTTATTTCCAGTTTGTTTGAGACAAGGCCTGCTATGTAGCTGGTCTGAAACTCAATATATAGACCTGGAGCTCACAGAGATCTGCCTGCCTCCTGAGTGCTGAGCTTAAAAATGTGTGTCACCACGCCCACTCCCAGTTTTAAAATTTTAATTAAAATTTTTTGGCAATATCATACTTATATGCAGTGAACTTTGAGTACATTCAACCCTTACTACCTTCTCATCCCTTCCCACTACTCCAGACTTTCTTCTTTCTAATAAGTCTTCCCTTATATCTGTGCTTTTATCTTCTCCCTCTCTTGGTCTCTAGCCTTCCCTCTCTCATTTTCTCCCTTGCTTCCTTTTTTGTTCAGTTCCTCCCAGGTAGTCACAGCCGTGTGTGTTCATGATCATAAGGACCACTTTGTATTCAGAAGACAGCACATCCTGCATTCTTCCCCACCCTTTGCTTCCCGTAGTCCTTTCACTCTCTCTTCTGTGATGTTCCCTGGGCCGTGGATGGGGTGACATAGAAAACCCATTTGGATCTAAGCACTAGCTGTCCTGTTCCCCTGTTTAACTGTTGCCCTCTGCTGCAAGAGGCTTCTTTAATCCAGTCTGAGAGCGACAGGAGTCTGTGGGTATAAACATATAAGAAAACAGTTTTAACACATTTGGGAAGACACCAGTATTAGATTCTCCAATAGAGCAAGTGATCTCTCACAGGCTTTTCACCAGTTCTATGGTGCAGGCATATATGTATTCCCTCCTGTAGAGTTTCTTCAGTCCAATCAGAAAGCAGTTGGTTACCCATAGAACATTCATGTGGTAGCATATCTTGCCAGGCAGTTCAGTACTGGAACAGGAACACCTATAGCTCGGTGTGATTGTTCTAGCACTATGGTGGTGGGTATCCAAGAGCAAATATAAGAGCCTCTAGTGTTTTGAGAGTCTGCGGGGACTACCTGGCCAATCATAGGGGAATATCCCATAGCTGACACTGGAATTTTGGTTTGAAAACCTATGGCTTCTGGGAGCAGTGTTAACTACCATGTGAAATACTTCTGTTCAATTTCTTTTTTCCTTTTTTTTAAGTCTATAAAATGGTATGTTCCTATATGACTTTTTCATGCATTCTTAATTTTGATTGGCCCCCCTTCTCCAACTCCACGTTTCTTCTATTTCTTTATTTCCTCATTTCTCTTCAACCCTTGTCTTTCCTACAGTCCCTTCTCTGATTTCATATAAATAGATTTACTCTTCCTGCTCCCTTCAACACCCCCTGCCCCATGTCTCCTTTCCTGATACCTGGCCGCTTCAGGCACTCACTACAACCTCAACATAGCTGTCTAAAAATTTGAGTTCAAGATCCACATATGAGAGAGAACACCCAGTGTTTGTCTCTCTAGGTATGGCTTGCTGCACTCAGTATAATATTTTCCAATTCCATTCATTTTCCTGCAGATTTTATTTTTCTCTAATGCTGAGTAAAATTCAATTGTGTGAGTGGTTTACGATAGTCACATGTTTATTCTATAATTAATTATAGAATAATATAATTGTATATAATTAAACTGTATAATATATGATTAATATGATTAATTAATATAACTTATTCTATAATTGGTTGCTAGCTGAATTAATGATCAGAGATGCTCAGAAAATGACTGGTAAACAATGGGTCAAGTATATAGTATTTTATTACTGTATGAATCAATTAAATATTGAAAGTATTTAGAGTTTATTCAGTATACATTTTATTAAGGGTTCAAAATAGAACTGATTCTACTCTCCAAGGATTTTTAGTAGTCGTGAAGAATCTTTGATGTCCTTACTTTTTTGTATAATCTTTGGGCATACGTTTAACTACTGTCTTAATAATCATGGTGCACATGAGTTTATATGAGGGCATGTATGTAAAGGAGGACCTGGTATGAGCAAATACTTAATATGCTTGTGGACATGGGAACTGGGAAAACCTCAGTTATTACCTGTGTGTCAAATCGTTGGTATCAGGTAGTATATGCAGTTTTGAAAGAAATTTTCAACCCTGCCTTTCCAGGTGGTTTTGCAGCAGAAGGTCTGCTTGTTTTATTTTCACCGTCATATCTGCCCCTTGGCCGACTACCAGCCTTGTCTTACTGATGTAGGAAGTAAAATCATTCTTGAGAGAAACAGAAGAATCAATAAAATATCCAGACAAATAGAGATAATAGAGCAAAATATTGAAGTTAAAACAGTTTAAAATCTGCCCAGTGTGGTGGCTCACACCTGTAATCCTATCTCTTGGGAGCTAGAGGCAGGAAAATCAGGTTTAGGTCATCCTTGCCTACATGACAAGTTCAAACCTGGGTGAAGTCTATACAGCCTGTACTTGTAAGATCTTGTTTCAAAAACAAACAGTAAGACAAAGTGTTTAAAATGCACCTTTCTCCCCATTGCTAGTTTGGGAGCACTTTTAGCAAGTTACTTAATCTCTTTTAATTCTAAATTATTTATCTGTAGTGTGGGAATGATGTAACAAGTGCATTAAGTGAAAAAAAATGCATATAGAGGAGTTTGTCCAGGCATATAGAAAAAACTTAAAAAACAGATATGATGGCTGTGGTGAGCCATTGGTGGGCAGTGGATGTTTTGTTCAGCTTTGCTCTCTATGGATAGTTTGTAAATAACTGAATTCTGGGTGTAAATGGTATTGCTTGTCATGGAAGTGAAAAAAATCAATTCTTTAAAAATGTATTTATTCTAATTTATTCTTTTATTTAGTGTGTGTGCTCTCATGTGCCATCCATGGCTCATATGGAGGGTTTCCTCTTCTCCTGTGTATGTTCCAGGGATCAAACTTAGGTTGTCAGGCTTGATGGTAAGAGGCTTTAACTTGATCCATCTCACTGGCCCAGAAATCAATACTTTAAAAGAAAATTTTGCGTGGTGGTACATACATTTTATTCCAGCACTCAGGAGATAGAAGCAGATAGATATCTGTGAGTTTGAGGCCAGCCAAGGGTTCCATAGTGAGACTTATCTCAACGCAAACAAATTAATAAAATTAGTTAAAAGAAAATTTCACAACTTCTCCAACTTGGGTCTCAAAATTTTCCTAGGGGAATTGTCTAGGATCTGTGCTCAAGGCGTAAGTGGAGGTAGAAAATGAAGATGATATTTTCTGTTACTAAATTGCAGTTCAAAGTCTTGAAAAGAATTAGTGAATTCTGAATGGGAATATTATTATTCTGAGAAGTGGGTGTCAGGAAGACTGTTGGGAGTGGGCTCTATTTGAACGCCTGAGTCATGTGGTAGTCGAAAACCGGAGCCTCTGCACTTGACGTTGTAAGTCTATTTTCTTTAGCCCAGATAGTCATTTCCCATGATAAAACTGTCATTTCTCAAATAAAATTATTTTTCATAGGTTGTATCATTTTGCTTCTATTTATTCTCCTATTATTATTAATTATTATTATCATTATTACTTTACTTTTTCAAAAAAAAATTACCTGCTCAAGGCTTTGACCATTTGCATAGTGACAAGAATTCTTTGAAGATTACAATTTGCCTTAAAAAAATGTATATAAAGTCTGTGTGTGCTTTCTAAGAAAGGACTAAAATACTGGTGGCAAAAGTGAGCAAATCATGATCTCCCTATTTCTAGTGACTTAGATTGAAATTCATCCTATAACTGCTGTATCTCAGAGATGTTAGAGTAACTTTCCTAAACCTTTTTTTTTTTTTTTTTTTTACTCTATAAGGTTATTGGGGAAGTAGCAGAAAAGTTAGCAACAAATGCATAGAAAATCCCCGGTCACTCCAGACAGTAGCAAATGTATTACAGGAACAGGACATAGCCCTCTGAGGTGTTGGTGTCAAGACTGTCTGCTGGAGTCTCGTGCCTGAGCCGATTGCTAAGCTGAGTAAAAGCTGTTTTCCGGTGCTCTGAGTGGGCAGTGTCTCTGGTCTCCCTGTGTGTGGTGGTCTGCTGTCCACTCCCTAGCCAGCTGGTGTCCACAAACAGCTGGGAGGCAAGGAGGAGAGGGGTCAGGTCGCCTTCTAGCACACGGGCTTCCGGAAGCCTGTCTTCTGTAGCAGCCACAGAGTACAGGAAAAAAGCTGTTTGTTCCGCAGGAGGACGTGATTGGGGCTGATGGGACACTTGCAAAACTAGGCCAGAGTAAACCCTCCAGGTAGAGCCCTGCTTCTACTTCCCCTTCCATAGGCCCCTGAGGGCACTGCCCAGCACTGACAGTGGACACTCAGTGAGCAGTCAGGAGACCAAGAGGCTGTGAGAAGGAAGATGTGTTCCCACAGCACCGGGGTTTGACATGGACAGGAACGGACTTTCCAAATACAGGGTAAGGCTTTCAGTACCCCTCCCTGCAGTATCTATGGCCAGGGCACAGGCAACCCATAACTGCTCCCGAATACAGGGGCCCAAACCAGTACTTTAATCAGATCTTTTATTGTGCCCGTATTAAGAAATCTTCAACATCCTTGTCGAGGGCCAAGGCCCCCTTTTACATTATGTCTTGGATCTCTGCCCCTGTTCCTCTGGCTTTGTTATTCTTTAGCGCTGGGTCATGACTATATATAAATGTGCTCCCGTACCTGCTCCTCCTCCTCCTCCTCGCCTTCTCAATCTAGGCACCACCCTCACACATAAGTGTGCTCTCTGCACTTCACATCAATCTTGTAGAATTTAGCTATTTGATTCATACTTGATTTTTAGCGTTTCTAGGTGTATGGTTTTTCTCTATAGTTGGGTGCCTAGTAAGTATTGTAAATTAAAATGATTTGACCCAGTGGTGGATTCTTGTTTGAAATGAGTTCAAGCTAGCCTCCTTGCCTCATGAAAATTTTATAATTTTGTGAGATTTTTATGAGAGCTTTGAATTAAATATCAGAGAGTGCTTAATTTAAGAGGAAGGCAGGCAGACATTGTGGTTTGGAATTTTTTGTTTTGGAATCATAGTGTCGAGTCAGCAATCGCTGTGAGACTGTTACCATCTGTTTAATGTGCCTGAGTCTCAGTTTCTTATCTATAAAATGGAGATGTTACTATCTTCTTGGTAGTCTTATGAGGATTGGAAGTGATACATGTCAAATATCTGCATATCACAGGGGGTCTGGAGGTGGAAGCTATTAATGTTATTTCTTTTAATGATATTGCATAGCCCTTAATATACAAGTCTTTTACCTCCTTGCTAAATTTATTCATAGCTATTTTTTTTCTTTTAGACTCTTTTAAATGGAAGTGCTTTCTTAATTTCCATTTTGGGGGTACCCATTACTGGCATATAGAAACATAGCTGCTGGGCTGTGGGTGTAGCTGAATGGTAAAGCATTTTGCCTAGAGTGTGCAAAGGCCTGGGTCCCAGCTTCAAACTAAAGGACTGTAATTTAGAAATGACAGCTTTTTCTGTGTCAGCTATGTAAGGTGCAGTTTAGTTGAATTTGTTAACCTGAATGGCATTTGGTGTGTTCTGTGGGGCTGTCTAGCCTGTGAATGGACATATTTACCTTTCCCTTTTCAGTTTGCTTGTCTTTTTTGTTAATAGCTAGAACTTCTAGTATAATGTTGAATGGAAAAATAATGATAAAACTGTGTTCTTATTGTTCCTTATCTAATGGGAGGAAGCTGCTATCCTTTAAAAAAATTAATATGACACTTTGTACATATATAGCATTTACTTTGCGCATATTTGCCCTACCCACTGGTACTTTTCTCTTCTGCAAGTACCTCCCTCTGCTTTCATTCTTGCACGAGATACATAGAAACACATAAGAGAAAAGCATGTTGTATTTTGTCCTCCTGTTTCACTCTGCCTCTTAACATGAGGTATGAAACCTTTCTTGTTGCTGTAATGCCATACCTGACAAAAGGAAGGGTGTGTCTGTACTCACAGATTGAGAATAGTTTCTCCGAGGAGATGACATGGCAGGAACATGAAGCAGTGATTCACATTGAATCCTTACTCAGCGAGCAGAGAAATGAATGTTGGTGCTCAGCTTGCTTTCTTGTTTGATCTGAGAACCCAGCTCAGGGAGCAATGTACCCATTGAGGGTCAGTTTGTCCACCTCAATTAACACAATATAAAAACTTCCTCACAGGCGTGCCTGGAAGTTGGTAATGCCTCCCAGCTGACAATCAAGAAGCAAGATTGCAGTTGTCTTCCTCCCCGAGAGTCTCCCGTTCCTACTTTGATGCTTTCCACATGCACTGCCACTCAGTCAGGAAAGCAAAGAGATGTGACTCCTCCTGGTGGTCATTTTCGCTTCTCTTTCTTTTTCATCCAGCACCCCTAACCTGTGGGATGATGTGCCCACTTTCAGAGTGGGTCTTCTCTCATTTAAACCTCCCCAGAAACACCTTCACAGATGTCCCTGGAGGTGTGTCTTGTAGGAATTCTAAATCCAGTCAGGTTGATGGAATTAACTAGCACAGTGTGTGTGTGCTCTGTACATGGAAAAACCTGCAATGTTTGTCTTTCCAGTCCGGCTTATTTTGTTTACCCCAACTCCATTTTTCCACATGTATCAGGTTTATTCCTTCTGGGGTTGAATAATAACTTGACTGTATATATGCCATGTTTTTGTTCATTCTTTAAATTTTTTTTTATGTGTAAGCATTTTGCCTGCATGTATGTATGTGCACCATGTGTGCACAGTGCCTGCTGAGCCCAGAAGAGGGCAGTAGATCCTTAAGAGCTGAAGTTACAGGCAGTTGTGTGTGGGTATTAGGAACGGAACTCAAGTCTTCTGTAAGCAGCTAGTGCTCTTAACTGCTGAACAATCTCTCCAACCATCTGTTTACTTCTTGGTTGGCATTTAGGCTGATTGCATATTTAAGCTGTCCAAGGAAGACATAAGGAAACACTTCATGATACAGGCTAGGCCAGGACTGAAAAGGACTGTAATAGCTCAAGTAACATCAAGAACTAATAATGGGATATATGGAAAAAAGTTAAAAGACCTAGCCTAAGCATTTATTTTAAAGTGCTTTGTTAAAAGTTAGGTGACTTTAGACACATGGGCTTATTTCTGAGTCCACTATTCTATTCTATTAGTCCTTTTGACTGTGCTTTGCTGTTTTTTTTTTTTTTATGTGTCTCTTACATAATTGAGGTCAAGTATTGTGATACCTGTTAATATAATGCTGACTATTGGGTTGTCAGATGTAGGTTTACTATGTTGAGATGCAGCACTTGTAGTTCTAGTTTCTTTAGGGCTCTTTCCATAAAGGGATGTTGGACTTCAGCAAAGGTCTTTTGAGGGTCCATTCAGTTGATTATGCAGCTTTTGTTTTTCAATTCTGGAGACCATGAGCTAGATTATATGTTGATTTGTGTATGTTGAACCATCCTGTCATCCCAGAAATAAAGTCCGTTTGGTCATAGCTTATGATCTTTAAAATATGTTTTTGAATTTAGTTTGTAAGTCTATTTTTGAGAATTTAAAATTTTATTTATTATTATTGTGCACATATATGTATGAGTATATGCCTGTCATATGTGTGCTGAGGTCAGGGTACATTTTTATGGACACCTTTCTTTTCCACTTTTCTGTAGGTTCTGGGAATTGAATTAGGCTTTAGGGTTGTGGAAGGTGTGGACAGTTTTCTAGGTAGGTACCACATACCCAAATTAAATCAAGGTCAGATGAACGATTTAACTAGATTTATAACTTGAAAGGAAATAGAAGCAGTCATCAAAAGCCTCCCAACCAAGAAAAGCCCAGGACCTGATGGTTTCAGTGCAGAATAATACCAGAACTTCAAAGAAGAGCTAATACCTATATTCCTCAAATTGTTCTAAACAATAGCAACAGAAGGAACATTGTCAAACTCTTATGAGGCTACAGTTACACTGATTCCGAAACCACACGAAGACTCAACCAAGAAAGAGAATTAGTGACCAAGCTCCTTCATGAACATTGATGTAAAATTACTCAATAAAATACTGGCAAACCAAATCCAAAAACAAATTAAAAAACAAACTCATCCACCATTATCAAATTGGCTTTATAGCAGAGATGTAGGGATGGTTCAACATATGCACTATATGGAATCCACTATATAAATAAACTGAAAGAAAAAAACCCATATGATCATTTCATTAGATGCTGAAAAAGCATTCAGCAAAATCCAACACCCCTTCATGATAAAGGTCTTGGAGAGATCAGGGAATACCAGGGACATCTAAACATAAATTATCTAAACATCCTAAAAGCAACATACAGCAAACTGACAGCCAACATCACTCTATATAGTCTTTTTCTTCTCTCTTTCAAGCCTATGTACATTTTTTAAACATACTGTGACCCACTAAGAGGTCTTTTTCATCTAAATTTGTCTTTATTGAGTGTTTTAAATCCTTTTCTGACCAGGACTGCTTCTTAAAATGTTAAGCGACATGGCTAGGACTAAGGTTGCTTTGCCTTTTGGCTCCACTCAGTCCAATGTGGCGAAGGTCTGCTTAGCACCAGTTCTGGGAGCCATGCTTACAGCCCCATTTTCAGGCACACAGTGGGTCTATATTGCCATTAAGCAAATTGTAGCACTCTGCTCACAAATCCCATTTAAATGTTTTGTAGCTGGACCTCCTGAAAGAGTCAGAGCTGTTTGTACTTGCAAAACAGGAAGCTTCCATTTTTAAGGAAGCTGAGCAGTTTTTACTGCTACAGCTGAGTCAGGAAACCTCTTAAATGAGCCACGTCTCTGCATTCCGCCAGCAAACAGAACAAGAGGCTGTGTTAAACTCTGTGTGTGTGTGTGTGTGTGTGTGTGTGTGTGTGTGTGTGTGTCTAGGATTCCTTTTCATGCCCTCTCAGGTTTTTATGTGGATTTAGTTAACCATGTTGGTGCCAATTTGTTGACAGAGGCTGCTTATTTGTTCCTGGCTGTTCAGACCCAAAATAACCACCCAGAAACTATATTAATTGCAATACTGTTTGGCCAATAGCTTAAGCATATTACTAACCAGCTTTTATATCTTAAATTAACCCATTTCTATTATTTTATATTTTACCATGAGGCTCGTGGCCTACTGGCAAGTTTCTGGCTGGTGGCTTGTGTCTTTCTCCTCTGGTGGATACATGGCTTCTCCCAGCATTCAGTTTAGTTTTTCCGCCTAGCTCTATTCTGCCCTATCACAGGCCAAATCAACTTCTTTATTCATTAACCAATAAAAGCAACACATACAGAAGGACCTCCCATATCACCCAAGGAGTGGAGGGAGTTGGAGTGGGAGAGAAGATGAAGGGAGCGGTGGTGGGGGAGTGGGAACTGGGATTGGTATGTTAAATGAGAAAAAAAGTTTTTTTAAAAAATTACAAAAAATTTAAAATTATTTTAGTAGTTTTTTTTATGTGTATGACTATATTGCCTGGACATAAGTTTGTGCATCAGATACATGCATTCGTTGTATCCAAGGAAGCTAGAAGAGGGCTTCTAATCTTCTGGAACTGGAATTACAGATGGTTATGTGCTAGGATTGAACCCAGGTCCTTTGGGAGAGTAGCTAGTACTCTTTAACTGCTGAGCTATCTCTCCAGCCCCTGAAAAGCACTTTTACCTGCTAAGCCATTTTGTTGGCTCTTTATTGAGAATTATTATATCTATGTTCATCTGGGAGTTTGGTCTGCAGGTTGTTGTTGTTGGTGGTGGTGGTGTGTATGTGTGTATCCTCGTCTGGTTTTGGTGTGGGGTAATAATAGCTTCATAAAATGAGTTTAAAGTGTTCTTTCTCTTTCTATTTCATAGAACTGGTGAAGAGCAGGTGTTGGGTCTTCTTTAAAGGTCCTGTGGAATCCAGCAGTGAATCTGTACCATCTCAGACTTTTGTTGTTGAAAGACTATTTATTTCTTCAATTTTGTTACTTGTTAGAGATGTATTTAGTCTACTTATTTTCTCTTGATTTAAGTTTTTGGTAGGCCATGTTTCTAGAAACTTTGTCACATCTCAATTTCTGTATTCTTCTGGATTCTGTATTCTGTAATGATTCTGTGTATTTTTGTTTGAATGTATATGATATCTCTGTAGGTGTGTGTGGCACGAGCTTATATGTGTGCCTGTTAGAATTTGGTGTTGGGTGTCTTCCTCAGTCACTCTCCACCTTATTTATTTTTATGAGTGTTTTGCCTGCATGTATATATGTATGTGTGTGATATCCTTGGATGACAGAAGGGGACATAAGAGTCACTGGAACTGGAGCTGCAGGTAGTTGTGAATCACCATGTGGGTGCTTCAGCCTTTTTGCCTTGTTTATCAGGACAGGATCTTACCATACAGCCTTGACTGGCCTGGAATGCACTATGTAGACTCTGCTGGGCTTGAACTCATAGATCTGCCTGCTTCTGCCTAAGTGTTGGGATTAAAGGCATTTGCTACCGTGCCCAACATTATTTTTTGAGGTGTCTTTCACCGAAGTTGAGCAAATCCCAGGTATTCTGTCTCTGTCTCCCCAATGTTAAGATTGCGGGTCTGTGTATATCTTGCTTTTCTCTTCTCTGTGTCCCTCATTGTGTTATTCCCTCACACCTTTTTCCCCCTTCTCTTTTATACTTTTCTTTTCCTGCTTTTTTTCCATTGATATATGTCTCTGTGTGATGTGGTATTCCCCTCTATATGCTATGAATATGGTTTTTTTTTTTTTTTTGGTTTTTCGAGACAGGGTTTCTCTGTGGCTTTGGAGGCTGTCCTGGAACTAGCTCTGTATACCAGGCTGGTCTCGAACTCACAGAGATCCGCCTACCTCTGCCTCCCGAGTGCTGGGATTAAAGGCGTGCGCCACCACCGCCCGGCTTATGAATATGTTTTATTACTATTGGTTAATAAACTGTTTTGGCCTATGGCAGGGCAGAATATATGTAGGTGGGAAAACTAAACTGAATGTAGGGAGAGAGTAGGCAGAGTCAAGGAGACTCCATATAGTCGCCAAAGGAGAAAGATGTCAGAACCTTGCTGGTAAACCACAGCCTCGTGGTGATACACAGATTAATAGAAATTGGTCAATTTAAATTGTAAGAGCTAGCTAGAAATATGCCAGAGTCATTGGCCAAACAGTGTGGTAATTAATACAGTTTCTGCGTGATTATTTGGGTCCGAAAGGCCGGGAAACGAAAGAATAGTCCCTGCTTACATCTGTGTGTGTGTTTCTGTTTGTAAGTGCACATTCATGTGTGCTTGCTGGGGGGGGGGTGTATTCACACTTTTGTATCAGCTCTGCACTTGGAAGCCAGAGTAGGACATTGATGTTTTCTCTCACTTTCTGCCTTATTTCTCTGAAATAGGTATCTTATTGAAGATAGAGCTCACTTTTCTTTTTTCCTTTGGATAGGCTGGTGGCCAACAAACCCCAGTGATCCTTCTCTCCTCTGTCCTCCAGTAGTGAGGTTGTAGTCATGCATAGCCACACCAACTTTTTATGTGGGTACTGGAGATCCAAAGTCGTGTCCTCATGGTTGTTACATGGCAAGCATCTTAGTGATTGAGACATCTCTTCAGCTTTGAGCTTGTAGGTTTCATTGGTATTTATTTTAAACTTCTCCTTTTCATCTTTAATTTTGTTAATTTGTATTTTCTCTTTCTTTTATCAGTTTGGTTAACGGTTTGTTAGTCTTATTTGTTGTGTGTCTGTGTGTGTCTGTGTGCGTGTGTGTGTGTGTGTCTGTGTTTGTGTGTGCATGTGCATGTAGGAGCTTGCAAGATGCATATGGAGGTCAGAGGACAACTTGTGCAAGTTGGTTCCTTGCTACCATGTGGTCCTGGGAACGGATCTGCAGGATTGGTGACAACCACTGTTATTCCCTTAGTCATTCTGCCAGTCCACTCAACCTTTGTTTTTTTGAAACGGGGTCTTTCACTGAACCAGAAACTCATCAACTGGGTTAGACTGGGCCCTCAGGATCCTTCTGTCTCTTTCCTGTTTCTGGCTTTCTATGTGTTGCTCAGACTCTAAACTCAGGTCTGTCAGTGTGGTCTTCGCTATAGTAGCTTCAGTTCTTGTATACCAGTGACCTCTGCTGGTAACTGTTAACATTACAGTCTGCTGTCTGGTGAGTTCTCCCTTTTTGTCAAGATGCCTGTTTATACTCACCAGGGTAGTTAATGCTTTAAGAAGGGGTTGTGTCCCAAGTGCTTTCGAAGTCTAGGGAGCAAGAGTAGCACCGAGATCTTTAAGGCAGACTTGTCAAACTGTGCTTTAACGTCTGTTAAGTAACCTGATGAGTTTAGCTGCTCTGACATGTTTGTTTGTTTGTTTGTTTATTAAAGGTTTCTGTCTCTTCCCCGCCACCGCCTCCCATTTCCCTCTCCCTCCCCCAATCAAGTCCCCCTCCCTCATCAGCCCAAAGAGCAATCAGGGTTCCCTGCCCTGTGGGAAGTCCAAGGACCACCCACCTCCATCCAGGTCTAGTAAGGTGAGCATCCAAACTGCCTAGGCTCTCACAAAGCCAGTACGTGCAGTAGGATCAAAAACCCATTACATTGCTCTGACATTTTTAAAAGGCACAATCTCACAGTCAGCTTCCTGCCTCTGGCTTTTACAGCCTTTACGCCCTCCTCCACTGTAAGCCACGAGAGTTGGGGGCAGGAGTTGTGTTGTAGACACCTCAGTTGGGACTGGGCACCACATGGCCTCCTGCTCTCTGCACTTGCATGGTTACAGTTTCCTGGAATGGAATCTGTAGCAAAGAGAAATTTCTTTGGTGAGGGTAAACGCAAACTACATTTATCATGTGTATAAGGATAAATATTTAGAATTTTGGTAGTAATTAGGCTGGTGTAGTCAAGTAGCAATTGTAGGTTTTCTTCCAAGATCTACTTCACTAGCTCTGGGTAGTTGGCTAGGTTTCCAGTATCTGGCATGTTTTGACTCTTTCTATACCTGATTCTTTGCCACTTGAGAAATTTGTATGTAACTATGGTTATGTAAGACTCAAGAACCAATATGCTAACCAAACATTTGCTTGGAATAAATTGTAAAATTAATTTAAAATAAATCTGTGATATGCGTGCAATTTTCATATTTGTTAAGGATGAAAGCAAAATTACATATTAGTAACATGGCTGTTTTTATTTATGTACCATGTCTGAATACTCGATACTGTAAGACTTAGAGCATCTTCAGAGTTTTGCAGGATGAATCAGTATTTTGATTTTATGATCATTAATACCGAGAATACCACTTGTATAAATATATAGACAAAATGGCAGAAATAACTTTTGCTTGTTTCATTTTCAAGGAACCTTTTGCTGTTGCCTCGAGGATCACAACACAGTTTAAGAAGGTGTGCTCTATAGCAGTGACCTCTTGGCAAACAGGTGGCTCTAGACAGGTAGTCCCCAGGCTCCAGGCATAGGCATCCATGACAGTGTAGTCATTGCCTGAGCCGAGCCTCTTGTTCCCTGAACATTTCCAGCCTGCTACTCTCTAGACTGCCTCTCACTGTCTCGCCCTGGAGCTGTGGTAGGTTAACTTCAGCCTTGTTGACTCTCAGGCCATCTAGGCTAGCTCCGTTTTAGGTAATAGATTCTTGCAGGGTAGCACAGACAAACAGCCCTGGGGCACAGGCCCTGGAATTGGGGCTCATACTTTAGGTAGGACTGTCAGTCTTTCTTCATTCAGCAGGGCTGCCCGGCTTATTTCTGGGTGCAGCGTCCACACTCCCTGCCCCCATTCACACAGCCACACACCTTGCTTCTTTTTGCTAAGTCCTTCTGTGTCTCAGCTGTTCTCAGCTGCCTACCACTCTTTGTTATTCTCCAGCGCTCTTCTCTTCATTGGCATAGAGTTATTTTTATTACCGCCTTTCTTTCTTCCCCATGTCACACACAAATGGCTTTAGTCTGTGGTTTTCCCCTGAAGATAAGTTGTCACTCTTTACTTCTGTTCCTGAAGGTCAGGTGTGTGTTTTCATGTCAGGACACTGCCCGCTAGTTCCCTTTTCCTGTGTGTTTATGTGAGAGCTGTTACGTCTGTCAGATGCCTTCTCTGCATTAATTGAGATGACTGCAGGGTTGGCTTTTTCTATTAATCTGTAACATTGGTAAACGTCACTAACTTTCTTAGGTGGCACCGCTTACGATGGGTGTTTTGCACTGTTCAAGAAGTACCAGCCGCTCTAGTCTGGGTGAGCTCCGTGTCTGTCCTTCACATCACTTCCATCGAGGTTCAGATACACAGTAATTTGTGATTACAGTCTGGTCTGCTCCCTCTGGAGCCAGGTACCAAGGTCCCATTCTGGGAACGCATGTTGGCATTGCCAGATTTCTACTGTTCTGGAGAATAGGCGGGCCAAGGGTAAGTCATACCACAGAATTTCTTACCATTTGAAATTGTCCGTTGCTTTTTCTTTTTCTTTTTTAAGGAAGTCATTTAAAATTATACATGTTTTTTAAGTAAGTTCATGGTATTATTGGCTTTTTGGTGAAATTTTCATACATGTATATCATTTTCTTTGCTCATATTTTTCTCCTATTAATCCCCCTATCTCCCTGCTCCTGCTGATTCTTTTCCTCTCCCCAAATAGTCCTCTTCTGCTTTCTTGTCATAAACATGTCATGACATATGTGTGTGAGCATGCATGCTCGAGTGCATGTGAAGTCTGGGTTCTCCATGGAAGGGAAACGCCAGGACTTTTCCTCCATTACTTCCTATGTTCTTTGCAGACCTTGTTCTTACCCCAGTCATCCTTCCACCCTCGTAATTCACACACACACACACACACGCACACACGCACACACACACACGCACGCACACAGTACAAAACCTAGACTCTGTATTTGAGAGAACATGCAGTATTCGAGCCTGGCTTACTTTGCTGTTAGCATTACTTGGATTTGAAGTGTTTGTGCACTGCTCTAAGTCTGCATATTTCCTGGAGTCTAGCAAAGCTGGTTCTGTCGGGTTTTTCTCTTTTACTGTTTCTGTGTGGCAGATGCTTGGAGCTGCCCACTCTAGTGTTTTGCTGGTGTCACTTTGTTCCTGTCTTTGTGATTCTTTAAAAAAATGCTTCTATTTTGTTTTTCATTTCTCTTTAGGCATTGTTTATTGTGCTTTAATCGCTCAAATGTTTCTTGTAGAATTTTTCCTATTTATTTTTTTACCTTTTCTAGAGATTTTGTCCACCCTGCCCAGTTGTTTTGTATTATTGTCTTGTGTCTAGTTATTTTCCTATGGTCTCATCATTTGTTTTCAAGTTCACAGAGCACCCTCTTCTGTTTTTTTTGTAAAATGTTTTAAAAAAAATAATGAGTTTATTTTTCCTTTTCCACCTTTTTTCTGAATCTTTTCTCTTGTTGGCCTGTTGTCAGTTTTGGTTTCGTTTCAAGCAGTTTTCTGTCGTTGAGGAACTGTGTCTTGGAAGGTAGCTTTGGCTGGCTGGTTGGTATCAAGAATTTCTGTAGAAGAGCTTGTTTGCCTGAGTGGTAGAGCCTAGTTTTTCAC
Organism: Alexandromys fortis; assembly: GCF_014885135.2. Classification (NCBI taxonomy): domain Eukaryota; kingdom Metazoa; phylum Chordata; class Mammalia; order Rodentia; family Cricetidae; genus Alexandromys; species Alexandromys fortis. Next base: position 738,788 of record NW_026068190.1, read on the forward strand.
ATTAAGAAGGCTCTGGTCTGAGTTCAATTGGGAACCAAGTTTATATTGTTACTGGATTGAGGTTGAGATCAATGTTTCCATTTTCAACTTTCCTTTCACTGTCCTCCAACCTGTTCACGGAATGGATACCTAGTATCTGTCATACACAGGTCCAGTCAGCTGCACTATATATGGCCAGGAAGCTGTTTTCCCTGTTTTTGTTTTGAGGTTCTAAATGTTGTCCATGGGGTTTTGGATTTTGGCTATGTCTTGGTCACTCTGCTTCATTTTAGGTGATGATTGAGGTAGATTAAAAATGTATTTTTGCAAAATCTGCAGTCTACACGGAATTCATTGTGTAGTCATTAGAAACTCCCCTGTGTGGTGCCGAGGCTGTTGCTGTTGGTCCATAAATAAAACACCGGGAGTGGTGCATGTGGAAGATGAGAAGTTCACGCTCACCATCTGCAAATGAGGCCAGCCTGGGCTACAGGAGAGCTTGTCTTGAGGAATCAACAAATAAACCTCTTTTATATATGGAGTTAGAATTTGCGGTTGTCTGTCATATATTTGGTATCACACATACACGTGTGTGTGTGTGTGTGATACACACATAACTATGCTTGTGTTTTGTTTGGAAGCTTCGGCTCTTTTTGGTGTTTGGATATTTGCAAAGCCCTTTAACATTGAAAGGTTACAAAGAAGCAGTGTATCATTATGTAGGAATGCAAGTGTCTACATATTTCACATTGAAAGTAATGTACAGTGTGGGCATTTATAGAGTCGATCTACATAGAAACCTTGTGAAGTCGGGTAATGTAATTGTACAGTGCTGTGACTGTGCATTGGTCAGCAAGAAATTAGGAAAGTCATTGTTGGTAGAGAAAGCCTTTCGGTTAGGAACCACTATCTATTCATGATTGTAGGAAGCTCAAAGCTCTCTTGGGAAAGCAAGAGTAAATTGAAGAATTAAAGCCTGAAAACAATGAAAGTACCATTGTGGAACTTTGGTCTTCAAGCCAGAGGTTTGTTTTGTTTTGTTTTTTAAAATAAATTTAGGACTCTATACACCTGTTTAACACCAAGGTGAATGCCTAGTAACTAGTTGAGTCAGTAGAACTGCTAAGGTGCTGGGGAAACATAAATCTGCCAGTGTCTTCATTAAAAATTTCAGATATGATCAAACTTTTAAAGAGGAAAAACATAAAGAAGAATATTTCTGGTTTGACAGGACAAACTGGTATTTCTGCTTTTTGTGAAAGCAATCAGGAGCTTTAAACATAGTCTCTTCCCGTCCTTGCAAACAAGTTGACATCTTTAGTTAACGTAACCTAAGAGTAAATATCGTGATTTCTGTATAGTGTAGACCTAATAATAACATTATTTCAGAGGTGGTACAAAACCATTGTTTAGTTCTGTTTTTTTTTGTTTGTTTGTTTGTTAAGGACAGCTCACTGCCTTTGTTATCCCCCCCCCCACACACACACACACACTTTGTTGCTGTGAAAAATACTCTTGACAAAGAAAAGAAAGGTTTATTTTAGCCCAGCCCAGGGAACAATAATCCATCATGGTGAGGAAGTCAAGGCCTCAGGAACCCCAGCAGAAGAGATCGACACACGCTAGCACTCAGCTGGCTTTCTTCACTTCTGCAACCCTGGCCCTAACTACGGTGGATCTTTTTGTATCATTATGAGTATAATCGAGACAACCCCCCACAGACATGTCCGTCTACCAGTGTAACCCAGAGATCCCATCTCATGTCACAGTGAGATTCTCTGACCAGGTTGACAGTTAAAACCAACTACAACAGCTGCCAAGGGCAGATATGTGTTCAAGGAACTAAATGCAGTCTGTGGACAAGTACAGACTCGGAGCCATGAGTGTGTTAGTGTGTCAAGGAAAGACCTGGAGTAACTGAGTTCATAGAGGGAACGAGATCGTACAGAATCAACTCTAGGCCACAGCAGAAAGGACTTTATATTTTATTCTAAGGTATTTGGAAGCCATTAGATTAAAAAGAAAAGAAATTGAGCAAGTAATATAAATAATATGTTCCAGCTAAGTGAGACCAAATATAGCATAGTGTATTTTGAATAGTAATATAGTAAAGTAATGACAGAAGGAAAAGAACATACGTTAATATTGGCTTATTATTTTTATAATTTATTTTAATTGTGTGTAGACTCTACAGATGGAGAAGTGGAGCCATATACATGTATATGGATATGGATTTTAATTTGCTTTCTAACAAAGTTTTAATGAATAGTACTGAACCTTGTTCTATATAATTTTAATTTTTTTTTTTTGCTGCTCTGTCATGGTGTGTTGTTGAACCAATAGAATAAGTCATTTGTAGGTAGTATAGTAGTTTTTAATTGTCACAAGTTTTTAATTGTTCAGGGAATAAATGAAATGAAATGTCACTTTTACATTTTAGCAGATTATTAGCCTTTGATGTGATTAATCTTGTAAGAGTACTTATGGGATGAATAAAGGATAATAAAACAAAGTCATTGTGAAATAATGGGAAAATATTCTTTTGGTTGTATTATTTGAATACTTGTTTATGTGTCACCTCTGTAACCTTTGGAAAGATAATTTAACTTATCACATGTCTTATTTATAAATGAATATATTGATATCTATTATCATAGACTTTTTCTTTTTTCTCTTGGGTTAAGGTCTCATTATATTGTTCTGGCTGGCCTTGAGCTACTATGTGGCTCAGGCTGGTATCAAATCAGACTCCTGAATGTTGGGATTGTAGGAATGGGCTACTATTTCAGAATTAAAATTCACATTTTAAAGTGTTTGCTTAGTACATTCATGGTGTTGTGCAACCATCACCTTTATTATGTATTTTCCCCATTACTCTTAAAAGAAACTATCATTCAGTCAACCTGCCACCTTAGTTCCATGCAAGCATTGATATACTTTTTTATGTACTTACACAGTTGATCTATTTCCTGTAAATGAACTGATATAATATATGATCGTTGGGCACTTGTGGTGATGCTGCAGCTGCTTCTCCTTGCCACCTTCTCTGCTGTGCTGCTAGGGATTGAATCCAGGGTCTTGCGTATGCTTGAGAAGCACTCTGCCACTGAGCTGCACCTCCCGTCCATATTTGTCTTTTTTTTTTTTTTTTTTTTTTTTTTATCTTGAGACAGGGTCTTCCATCTTTGATCTCACAGACCTCCTGCCTGCTGAGATTACAGGCATGGTCCATCACCCTCATCCCCAACTGTCTTCTTCTATTTTGCATTATATTCTGTAGGCTCATCATATGATGTTATAGGCATCAATACTTTTATTCTTTGTATTGTCAGTTAATAACCTTGTATGTGGATGTGCAGCACTTGTTCACTCAGCTGATAGACATTTCAGTTGTTTCTGGTTTTGATTATTATGAACAATGCCTTTGTGTGTGTGTGTATGCAAATTTTGTGAAGACTTGTGCTTTCTACTATTTTAGATAAATACCAAGGAGTTTTAGGATTGTTGGGTTGTCCTCTAACTTTGTTTTAACACTTTGAGGACACAACACAAACTGTTTTATAAGGTGTTTCTACCATATGTCCAGTTAAATTTCAAACTATCCAGTTTTAAGTTTTTATTTTCATGTGTGTTGAATATTAACTGAAATGAGTGGTTTCAGTTGCTACTGCTCTTGAAGTAGTTTGCAAAGTTGACAGCACTTTTTTAAAAGTAAGCTTGAAATTCTTACTGCTAACCCTTTGCTTTTTCTTTTCTTTCCAGTTTTATCTTCAAGACACTAAGAGTAGTAATGGTACTTTTATAAATAGCCAGAGATTGAGTCGAGGCTCGGAGGAAAGTCCACCATGTGAAATTCTTTCTGGTGACATTATCCAGTTTGGGGTAGATGTGACAGAGAATACCCGCAAAGGTATGAGTATGGATCAATTTTTCTTGTTATTTCTCTTTATAAGTTTTAAAATTTATTAGTGATATAAAAGATTACAGGCTTGTAAAATCTATTTAAGTATGATATATGAAGCAAAAATTTTAAGTTACCCTCTTCTATTTGCTTTTCTAAAGTTATAAATTATAAAATGTTAATTAGTAGTGAATATTCTTCTTTATGCTATAAAAACATCAGGAGCTATTGTGTCAGGAAGCACTTGGTTGTAGTGATTTTACATCCTAGCTAAGATGGATTTATTTGTTTGTTTGTTTGTTTGTTTGTTTATTGGTTTTTTTTCCCCGAGACAGGGTTTTTTTGTAGCTTTGGAGCTTGCCCTGGAACTAGCTCTTGTAGACCAGGCTGGCCTCGAACTCACAGAGATCTGCCTGCCTCTGCCTCCCGTGTGCTGGGATTAAAGGCGTGTGGCACCACCACCCAGCGCTAAGATGAATTTAAAACATGGGGATGGTGTTTATCATCATCAATAGCAAGATTTACTGAGACTTAATGAGCAGTCTGGACACAGTTTGTTAGTTGACTTAATGATATAATGGAACTTGGTCATAAAAGCAGAAGGAAAATTAGCTAGAGGAGTACAGCATGGGCAATGGGCAAATTTAATCTGAGTCAGCAACTGACTTCTGCTCATACACATATGTATAGTTAAACTCATTTTTTTTTATTTTTTATTTTTTTAGTTTTTCAAGACCGGGTTTCTCCATAGCTTTGGAGCCTGTCTTGGCACTAGCTCTTGTAGACCAGGCTGGCCTAGAACTCCCAGAGATCTGCCTGCCTCTGCCTCCCGAGTGCTGGGATTAAAGGCGTGCGCCACCACTGCCCGGCGTAAACTCATTATTTTGTATTGCAACTAAAAAAAAAAACTATAAAAATAATGTAATGAATGTCAAATGTTTTATTTAAATATAAATAATTGTGACTTTAAGGCCTTTACTATCCTTTTTTCTGCTCTTTTAACCTATTGTTTTCTCAATGCTTTTGCTTCCTCATGGTCTGAAGGTTATAATTGCAAACCTAGGTATCATTTTCCTCATACCAGTATTCCATGCAAAAAGATAATGTGGCGATAAAATGCCCGCTTATCTCCCTTTTCGTGTGGAAAAGTCAATCTTACAGAATGAGCTCCAAGCTAAGATTTCCTTATGAGTCACTGGCCTCATGACTAGATCACACACTGCAGTTACCAGAGAAACCCAATGACTGACAAAAAAGAGAGCAAGGAGAGCCATGGTTGATATCGACCAATGATGATTTGAGTTGAGTATGCATTGTTATCCCTTACGAATCAGAGTTCTGTCAGCAAGAAAGAGGAAAAGTCATGGGGGCAGGCGGTAGAACTGATTGCAAATATAAGGTTTCCTGTGCTACAGTCTCTGAAATGGCAAGCTCTCTAGCTAAATAATGTCAACTGCTCTCTAAAATTATTTTATTTTACAATTCTGAAGTTTCTTGGCTCTGACTCGTTCATTTGTTTACTCTCTGATTATGAACTCTAACGATTGACTCATAAAGTTAAACCGCTTCTGGTACAAACCCAGAGAGGGCAGTTGTACTTTATTAGTTTAATTCAGAGGTGGGACAGTAGATTGGCAAGTTACTCCTTCTGTTTTTCTGTGCATGGTCTGATCTGATGATGTCTTAAATCATTAGACTCTGATATTTTCATGGTACGATGCACTTGGCAGTGTGCTGACTCATTTTTGTGTGTAGCTCTCTGCATAAGTCTGCATTACCATTAAAATGGTAGTCTATTTTTGTTAGATTATGTTTTATTTCTCTGTAAGTTGTGTTGGTACTTGAATTTGGGTAGGGCCAACCTTGTAGGAATTTCCATTTCCAGTTGTAAAGTAAAGATTGAATCTTGATGTAAAGTGTTGACTGCTCCTTAGGAGAGAACTCTTGGTGTGATGGCAATGGGAAGAGAAGCACTGGTGACTCTCTCTGCTGCTCATAATAGGCTCAAGTGAGTGGAGCCCCACATGTAAATAAATCACAGAGAAGAGACTTTGACTACATTGTGTTTCCTTCGAGGAATTTCTGCTTATCGATTTAGGGTTCTCAAATAGAATTATTAGGCATTAATTGATAGAAGAATGTGGTTATCAGTTCTAGGAAATGACTTAAGCTATGCCTAGCAAAGCCTTCAATATGCTGAAGTATATGCAGTTTTGTGGGGGTTGATTACAGAGTGCAGCTTGCAGCCCTTTCTAGATTCCTTTATACTCTTCCCCATCTATTTCTGAAGAAGATTTAGGATAATTATCAGTACAACATTATTTCTGCAATATCAGGTTTCTGCAGATTTCTTTGGCTATTTCTCTTTTGGCATTTATTGTTTTCACAAAGTTTATTTTCACAAAGTTATTTAGGAAACATGTATATATTTTTTAAGTGTTAAACAGTAGTGTGCATTTAGATATACAGCACTATTGGGCAGCTCTGGGAGAAGTCCCAGGACTTTCAAACTGTTAGAAAAGAGAGGCCACTTGTACTGTGAGACAACATTTCCTGGGGCCTAGCATTCAGAAGGCCTTGGATTATACATTCTCCTTTTAAAAATTACATATATGTGTCTGTTTGCCGCCTATGTGCACGTGCCTGTGGAAGCCAGAAGATGTAGGACCCTTAGAACTGGAGTTATAGGTGGTTGTGAGCTGTCCTATGAATATGGGTGCTGGGACTAGAGCCCAGGTTCTCGGAAGAGCAGCAAGTGCTCTGATTGCTGAGCCATTTCTCCTGTCCCCATTCTTTACTACTTCTTTCTCTCCTTCCTTTTTTCTTCAGACAGGATCTCTTGTAGTTCTGGCTGGCCTGGAACTTCCTATGTAAATCAGGCTGATCTTGACCTTTTAAGAGACCTATCTGCCTCTGCCTCTTGAGTGCATTTACTTCTTGTCCCCAGCTGTCCTCCTTATTTGTGCTTTCTTTTCTATTCCTAATATTTTTTGGCCTTTTCTTCTATTTCCTGCTTTCTAATCTTGTTTTGTTTGTTCATATATATATTTGTATATATGTGTGTGTGTGTGTATGTATGTATGTATACGTGTGTGTGTATGTTTGTATCCTTCCGTATCCATGCTTACTACAAATTTCCATGTTGGTTTTTATTTGTTGCAGCACCTATGAGTCTTTTGTTTGTTTCACTGTTGAGATCTTCTTAAGGGCAAGGACCTAGTCATAATCATCATTGTTTTCACCATTATTCTTAGCAATACTACTTTGCAGCCAGCAATTTCTCAGTGACTATTTATTGAGCAAGTAGGTATACCCAGAGAACCAACACATCTCACGGCCAACAAAAAGAATAAGCCAGTAATGATACCACTCAGGGTACATAAGAGAAATGAGAAATGACTTTTCCAACTAGGTAGAAATAAAACTTGTTGGAGAAACAGCAGTTGCTGAGTCCAGGTCAGTGAATACACACATTGAGCCCGGAAGATTCTTGTCATATTAGTAAAGTTATTTAATATTGCTGGCCTCCCAGTAAAAGAACTTCTAGGCAATAAAATGAGTGAGTTTTTACTGTGAAAGACAGGCATTTTAACATCAAATTATAACAGCCTTGTATTGAAGTATGTTAAATATATTCAAGTTGATGAACTTGCATCAAAACTAAAAGTGAAAATTGTTTTTTATGACTATTTAAGAACTTAGAAGAAACCTATTTATCATTCTGAAAATAAGTAAATAATGAGAAAGAATAAGAGCACTCATATTTCCTGTCCTGTAGAAGTATAGCTTGGTTGGCAGGGGAGTGATTTATTGGTGGAACACTTGTGAGTATGTATACAGTCCTAATTTAATCTCCAGTACTTGGGAAAAACCACAACCACAACAAACCTCAGTTATACCCAAGGTTAAAGAAGAAAGTAGTTGAAGAGCTGGAGAGGTGGTTTAGTGGTTAAGAGCATGTACTGCTTTTAAAGAAAACCAGAGCTTAGTTCCCAGTGCCCACATCAGGTACTCAGTCACAGGTGAGATTTCAGCACCATGATAACTGATACCCTCTGCTCCTCGGCACTGCACTCATGGGTACATACCCACGCACATAAGCCTATGTACTTACTTAAAACATACAGCCTTGTAAAAAGGAGTGGAAGGTTGAAAGCTTTTTGATGATTAAACTACAGTTCTCAAGAGAAAGCAGAATGATAGAATGTTAATTTAATTTTTAGAAGAAAAGCACTCTTGAGTCACCTATCTTTCTCTGCTTTTCTAACTCTTAAAGCCTCAGGATTAGAAACCTTATAAAGTAAAAAACTTAAAGAAGGTTTTTAACAATTATTTTATCTTAAATGGTAAAAAAAAATCAATTAATGAAAATCATTTCACAGTCTAGAAAAATTAGTATCTGAACCAGGTCTTGTTTTTAAAATGTTTCTTGTGTTTTTAATGATTCTATTGTTGTCCTTCCTGCTGTTGCCAGTCTTCTTGAGATCCTTCAGGTTACTGCTAAGTATAGACTAGCACAGGATTGGAAGCAGAGCCAGAAATGATACCCCAATGTTTTCCTTTCCTGTTCCAGGGCCTCCTAAAGCTTTTAAACCAATCAACCTGAACATGGGTCTCCTAAGGTGCATCTGTGTAAAGAGGCAAAAAGAGGCCGAATACATACCACAAAATAAATAGATCTCAAAACCAAAATAACTGGCCTGTGTTGGTGACAGAGGAAGGAAACCCAGTGGCTGTCAGCGCTTGTGTTACTGTAATCTTTAGTAGCCTGTGTCTGAGGAGGCATTGCGAATAGTTCCTCCAAACATCCTTTCTTGCTTCTATTTGGTCACATCTGTTCTTCATATTAACACCGATGAATTTTGTATGTGGTTTAGAATATCTGTGTTTATCTATTTAATGTGACAGTGTTCTGATGCTCCCTTTTCTTTCTGGACAAACTACCTAAATTACATGCTTTACTATTTAGTCCTTGAGTTTGAAATATAGTAATGATTTTTGTGGTGATTTTTGAGAGCAAAATATATTTAAAGTATTTATAGACTTCTTTAGAACATTATTGTCCTATGTATTGCCTTCATGATATCAGATTCTCTGTAAGTGTTTTTGAAAGAGGGTGAAGGGGTGAGGCTGGCAGTCAAATAAGCCTGGAAAATGTATCTTCATGCGGTACAAATACCTGTTAAGTTTTCATTTCTGCCCTGGGAATTGAATGTAGGGCTTTGCATATATACATATATGCAAGGTAATTGCGCTACCACTAAGAAATATTTTCAGCTTTTTTTTTTGTCTCCTCACCCCCAAAGAAAGCTCAGAATTAATACACATAAAAAACATTAAGACTTCTTTTAATCCAGTGTTTCACAAAATCATTAAACCCCCATTTTCCTTTTTGGTCTTTAGAGACAGGGTCTCTGTGTATCCCTGGCTGTCCTGAAACATTCTCTGTAGACCAGGCTGGCCTTGAAAGCACAGAAATCTGCCTCCTGAGTGCTGAGATTAAAGGTGTGCACCATCAATGCCCGGCTTCCAGTTCCTTTTTGAAGTTTTTTTTTATATTTATTTTATTTATTATGTATACAATATTCTGTCTGTGTATATGCCTGCAGGCCGGAAGAGGGCACCGGACCTCCTTACAGATGGTTGTAAGCCACCATGTGGTTGCCGGGAATTGAACTCAGGACCTTTGGAAGAGCAGGCAATGCTCTTAACCACTGAGCCATCTCTCCAGCCCCCTCCAGTTCCTTTTTGGTTAACACTTTTTGACACTGTATTTGGGGAAATTCTACTGTACTGAGTTGATTAATACAAATATTAAAACATGCATATCACATTGCTTTAAATACTTGCCTGTTGCAAATCCAAAAGATTACTAAGTTTTCTACACACCTGTGTATCTAGTTGACATGAGGTCTTTTCACAGAAGGGTTGGTTGTACTTAATCAGACATGCACTTCTCTGCCTAGGCAGTATTAGCCCTTGGTTCACTTGACTGATTTATGTATCAGTCCATTGCTGAACTGTAATCTAGCTGATGGGTAGAATTCCTAATGCGCAGTAGCACTTGATGGCTCTGGTGCTGCAGTTTTACTCTAGAACTCACCCACTTATTTTTCTTTCTGTTGTAAATTTATGAAAAGTTTTTTGTTAGCATATTTTAATTAGACATAATTATTTCATTATGACATTTCATATATGTATATGAAATATTTTGGTTAAATTTACCCATCATCTTCTTTTGTCTCTTCCCTGGTAATACTCTTCCTCTTTTAAAATAGCTGTGCTACTTATACCATTTCCACCACTTTTGTTTTTTTTTTTTTTGAGAACTTATTCGTCATACTTACAGGAGTTGAAGTCATAAATGCTTTAAGCGAGACCACCTATTTGAGATGAAATGCCAGGGGCCAAGAAGATCTAGATGCTAACTGTGTAATGGCATCACAAATCACTGGATCAGGCTCTAAACACTGGATCCAACTGCTAGACTGGGGAACATTTGCTTTTATTTGACCCCTTTGTATCAGAAGTTAGGATCAGAAGGAGGGAAGAATCAAAAGACAGGATGTGGTTTTGAGGGAGGGGCACGGTTGGCAGCAATAGTCAAAGGACTAAATGAAGTGGTTCTGGGAGAAGAAAGTTGGAGAGGATAAGGCATGAGATAAGAGGGCTTCTATTATGATAAAACACCGTGACCAAAGCAAATTGCTTAGGAAAGGATTATTCCAGCTGACAACATGATTTCATGCAGGGAAATCAGGGCAGGAACACAAAGCAGGAAACTGGAGGCAGGAACTGATGTAGAGGCCATGAGGAATTCTGCTTACCTTAAGAAAAAATACCAAGGAGATAAAGACGTCTCAGATAGGATGTGTAAAACAGTACACATGTTTTGTAAACAGTAAGATGTTTGGAGATTGCATGTAACCTGTGTGTGTAAGAGACTGGTGGCAACAGCTTAGACAATGTGGCTAGAAAGGAAGGAAGAAGCCAAATGGCAATGATGGCTATTCCAGGCAGAACTGAGAAGACCGTCCAGTAGATAGTTCTTTATCTGTGTTAGCTCTTAGAAAATATAATCAGTTAATAAAAACAAATATTGACCTGTGCTAAATTCCTTAAATTTAATGTATGTTCCCAGATGACAGCCACATTACTTTGTATTACCATCTTGATACTATGGTTGTAATTGTTGAACATATTATACCCCTAAAAGCAATAATTATTGTTAAAATAGTTTTATTGAAGTATAAATAAATATATGCCAATTTTTCTTGTAAGACTCAGTGAATTTTGACATATATACAGCTACAGTAAACACTATTATTAAAATCATTATACCATGTGTTTTATCTCCCAACATCGGCTTTTAGTCCGTTTAATAAACAAATTTGTTGAGCCATCGATGATGCAGTATTCTAAGAACAGAGAAATCAAAGCTATCAATCTTTAGGAAGCATTTTATTTTTCAGTGAAAGACAATGATCTGTATAGTTGTTGTATGTGGGAGATTGTCTCTCAAAACCATCAGTAGGAAGAGGAGTGAGAAGAATCTTATGCATTGAGATTGTTGTGGTTTTATCCAACAGTACTGGGGTGGAGGAACAATAACCATATGAAAGCTGTCCTGGAGAGCTTCCTGTGTGAATCCTAGCAACAGTACACTGGAAGAGTCAGAGAGACCCTCCGGTTGTGTGTGGGGGGTGATGAACATGTTCTAAACTGTATGTAAAGGACATTAAAGTTTTATGAGCTGTGTTTGGGAGACAGATTGGAGACAGGATAATTAAGGATAAGGACTGCTTTTCAAAGGGAGTAGACTAGCTGTGATGTCAGCAAACTGGGACAAAACTGTTATCCCTTTTTTCCTGTTACTATTTCTGCACACTGGACAGGTGACTTTTCATTGTCTGTTAAGGAATTGGAAGTTTTTCTAAGGTAGTAGATACTGTCATTAAACTACTAGATCTATTTACTTTCCTATAAATTATAATTTTTAAGAATTAAATACAAGTTTAGATACGAGACCCACCAAGTTTCATATTTTTAAACAATTATTTTATTTGTTTTAACCAGTTACCCATGGGTGTATTGTTTCCACAATAAAACTTTTTCTACCAGATGGTATGGAAGCCCGGCTCCGCTCAGAGTGAGTATAATCTAGTGCTGTGAAGTTTGGATTAATTATCTTAGTTGATAATATTTATAGTGATGATATCCCATTAATACTACAAGATTACTGTGATATATTAGAAAATTGACATAGTACTTTTTGGCATATTATATACTTCAGTTTTGACTATAATGGATCAGAGGTAAAGGTTGTTTTATTTCCAAATTTAACTTTACAGTGTATATTTGAATAGACAATTTTTTGGGTTTTTTGCAATATTTAGAATATTTTAGTTATTGTTTCTTTTTGATATATATTGAATGTAGAGCTTTCCAAACTGTGATCGCCTGTTGTGAAGTTAATGTCAGTGTCATATTCATCCAGAACTTGAAGATGTCAATATAGTTAGTATTTTTTATAGTAGCTAAAAGAATTTTCCCCAAAGTTGTATTTTTATGTTTTTTTTGTTGCTCTTTTTTTTTTATTTATTAAAGATTTCTGCCTCCTCCCTGCCACCGCCTCCCATTTCCCTCCCCCTCCCTATTTTTATGTTTTATATGAAACAATATCATGTCCTGTCATGAAGACTAAAGTTTAAAATGTAAACTTAAGTACATCATGTGCTTTTTACAGATTATCATTGTGAAGTATGGAAGGTCCTAGGCAGTACTTAAATATTAATGCCTTTTGTTTGTTTGTTTTTATTTAGGGAAAGCCTTGAATATGCTAAATACTTGTTTCCTTGCTTCAAAGGACCGTCCTGTTATTACAGTTTACTTTTTACTAGTGGTTTAATTACATTGTTTTGATTATGCCAAAATACCTAGAGTTTAAGGGAAAGCTGAATAGCGAATAGGAAAGAGAGAAAGAAAAAGCAGAAAGAGTGGGTTCCCTTACTGTAATAGTCTCTAGTGTCAATCGTTAGAATTACATGTTTTATGCTTTTCTTATACCATAGTTTTTCTCCCTCTTTAGTTTTATGGCTAGGTGATGCAAAGCAGAGATCGTAAAACAGTTGAAATTAAAATACCATTTCTTTTAATTACAGTTTATTATTAAAATGTAATTTTATTTTATTAAAATTACAGTAAAATTCAAGAACTTCAACATAACAAAGTCTTTTGGGTCAAAAATTGAGCTTTCAGTGATAGAATAAGTAAGCAATCCACCAGAGACATACAGCTTCTTAGGGACTAGTGACTGCAGGCGATAGGAGGCCATTTTTGAGAGAGTTAAAGGGTTTGAGCAGTCGCTTAAGTCTTGTGTGTTCTTAGGCTCCAGCTAGTAGAATATGTGGGTCTTATCTTTGCATATATGTGTATGTGTTCGTGTACATGTGTGCCAGAGGTCAGAGAACAACCTTGGTGTTGGTTCTTGCTTTCCAGCTTGTTTGTGTTTGTCACCATGTGCCCTAGGCTAGCTGTCCCCCCAGCTCCCAAGGATTCTTCGGTTTCTACTTCCCAATTTGCTGACAGAGCGTTGGTGTGGGCATGCGCCACCCTTCCTGACTTCGCACGCATTCTGGGTAGTCAAACTCGAGGCCTCATGGTTGCCTGACAGATGCCTTCCCTGCTGAGCCATCTCGTCGGCCATATGTAAACATTTTGAAGACTTTTCAGTAAATCCCTTCGTTTCCCCAAACCCTTTCACTATTTCTCGTTTTTCTTCTCTGCTCTCTCTCCTTTTTTTAGTGACTGTGTGTGAATGTTTGTTATATGCATGTGTTCATTGCCTGCTTGCAGAGCAGAGGGTAGCCCCAGGTGTTAATCCTCAGGAGCCCTGGCCCTTGTTTTTAGGCAGGTTCTCATCGGAATAGAACTGCTAACTTAGCAAGGCTGATCAATGAGCCCCTAGAGTCCTGGCTTCACCTGCCAGGTGCTGACTTCACATGCGTGCCGAAGCACCTTACTTTTTACAAGGTTTCTGGGGATTAAACTCAGGTTCTCAAGCTTGCACAGCAGGGAATTTACTAATAAAGAGTTTCCCTGTTCTTAAAGTGCTATTAAATATTAAATTTTGCTTCAAGTTTAGAAGAAAAGTTTAGAACAAACAGTTCTTTAAAGCTGAATATCTGACTAGGCTCGACAGCAGATCATTAGGGAACGCCTGGCTGCACCTGTTGTGGCTCTTCGGCTCTTTCTTTTCTCATCTGAAACATAAAGATACGTTACTTACCGATCATGAGTTTATGTGGCTTAAATGTAGTTGTGTATTTAAAGAACTTAGCATAGTACCTATCAGATAATGAATCCAGTATGAGCATTGACTGCTGTTATTGTAACCTAATTTTAATTAGCAGTTGAAATGACTGAATACATCAAGAATGCCAAGTCCACTGTGTAAATAGTGTATAGGATTTTTAAGATCTTCAATATTTAGTTCTGATTGTTCCTTAGTTTCTGTTCTATTTTTATAATTTCCTAACAACAGAAATAGAAATTGTCTATAACTTTTCAATTCTAACACTAAATAGCAGTTTTTATTCCTTGTTGTACTTTTTATATGCACAAGTTTTTCAACAATTCAGACAAAGTACACCTATATCCAATATAGGTTCTGTAAACAAATATATTTGCAGAATGTGTTATTTGGCTTTTTAGCCATTTGTTTGCTAGCGAGATTTCATAAGGACAGAAGAATTTCTTCTTGGGCCACTAAGAAAACCAGATTTTAAAAGTTCTATGTGTTTTAAGGGTTTTTGAGTCAGTGTCCTTATGTGTACATATTGGCAGAAGAAAAGGGTATATACAAAAATGGTTACTTCTGGGTGCTAGGGTTGAGTCATTTTTGTTTATTTTTTATTTGTTACACATTTTTCATTCTCAGTATATATTGCCTTCACAATCAAGAAAAATTAATTTACATTTAAAACATCCATTTTAGTTCTATGGAGGGAAAAAGAATAACTTTAAAACGCCTTCAGTAGGCACCAAGTTTGTTAAGGCCTTGAGATAGACTCTGTAGATGCAGGGATGAATTGATCTTAATTCTTAAGACACAGACATGTAATCAAATAAATACTGTAAAGATTTATGCATGCTCACTGAAGTCTGTGCAAGATATTCTGGTGTGCAGAAAGTGGCTGTTGGTACTTAACCCTCCAGTGTATATGCCATATCAGGTCAGTTTCTCAGCATTTACAAGCTTTAACTAATTGAGTCTGGGAACTTTACCCAGTCGGCCTTCTAGCTGGTTGTCACTAGATTGCTTTTAAGATGTGAAGTATAGGGGACATAGGCCTTGCTCTACATCCCTCTACCTGCCTTCAGGACACATACAGTATCTCATAGGGATTTGTAAAACAGGGACTCTGCCTTCCTTGGGGCACATTTCCCATGGTGTAGAAGGTTGTAATTGATTGGATACTATTCAAGGCATCGTTTTTAAGCTACTTGTCTATATCTTTTAATACTTAAAAGAATGCTGTAGGGCCCACACTATAGGTGCCATTGCTAAATAACAGAGTATGGGCAAGGAATATGAGGCCTATCCTGATTACTTTGCCTTTTAGCTGGTAAGCAGAGCCAGTTTGGTCTAGTTGGTGTATTTTCTGAGCCTCTGTGCTTAACCGCTGCTGCTTTTCTGTTGAGAGTTCCTTATCAGGCCCCAAAGGAAATTAGTGTCAGCTGTTGTTGTGTTTGTTATATTATGTTCAGTTTCACACACACATGTAAACTGGGGTCCCATCCCAAGATGGCTAGGTGAAGAGTAGCTGCCACTGTGTGCACAACTGGAGTTGTTCTTCCCTAGGACACCGGTCCAGACTATAACTAAAGATTGCTACACAGGGTACTTATTTATTATTTGGTAACTTATATGACACAAATAAGATGCATGATTTAAAAGGTACTTTAATGTGTTGAAATGGTAAAAAAATAAGGGAGTTATCACAGCACTCAGTAAATAGTGGATCCTCAAAAGATGTTTAATACCTTTTGGAATTGAAATTCTCTTTAAGAAAAATAATGAGTAAAAAGTAGGTTTATGCATGTATTTTTTAAATAATGTCATGTGTTTATGAAGGGATGATTCACATTCTTTTAATTATGTGAGAGCAAGTGTATGAATGTTATGTCAAGATATCTTGGTGCTCTGGTACCATTTCCTCTGCTTTAAGGAAATGAGATAAAATTCTAAATTTTACTTTCCAGTGTCATCCATGCTCCATTACCAAGTCCTGTTGACAAAGTGAGTAGTAAAAGATTGTTTTCCAGACTTTGACATTTTATTTCACTGAAGTGTTTTTATTTAATGTTTTACCTTAAAAACTTCTGTTTTGTAATAAAGTAAATGTGACTGTGTAGTTAATATAACCTTTACTGTGTGGAGAATTTGGAATGCATAGTTTCTTTGGAGAAAGCTTTTGTGACCCAAGTAAACCACTGACCGACCGAGTAGACTGACTGTTCCTAGTTGTGCCAGAGGTAAGTAATATTAGCTGCTATCTTTTATTCTGAAGTTAACTTTTGTTTAGGAATTTCCCAAATATTTCTTTTTTTTATTACTGATTTTTACTGAGCTCTACATATTTCTCTGCTCTCCTCCCTGCCTCTCCTCTCCCCCCCTTCAGCCCTCCCCCCAAAGTTCCCCATGCTCCCAGTTTACTCAGGAAGTCTTGTCTTTTTCTACTTTCCATGTAGATTAGATCTATGTATGTCTCTCTTAGGGTCCTCATTGTTGTCTGAGTTCTCTGGGATTGTGGTTTGTACGCTGGCTTTCTTTGCTTTATGTTTAAAAACCACTTATGAGTGAGTACATGTGATAATTGTCTTTCTGGGCCTGGGTTACCTCACTCAAAATGATATTTTCTAGTTCCATCCATTTTCCTGCAAAATTCAAGCTGTCATTATTTTTTCTGCTGTGTAGTACTCCATTGTGTAAATGTACCACATTTTCCTTATCCATTCTTCGGTCGAGGGGCATTTATGTTGTTTCCAGGTTCTGACTATGACAAACAAAGCTGCTATGAACATAGCTGAGCACATGTCCTTGTGGCACGATTGAGCATCCTTTGGATATATACCCAAAAGTGGTATTACTGGGTCTTGAGGAAGGTTGTTTGCTAATTTTCTGAGAAATCGCCACACTGACATCCAAAAGCGTTGTACCAGCTTGCATTCCCACCAGCAATGCAGAAGTATTCCCTTTTCCCCACAACCTCTCCAGCATAAGTTGTCATGAGTGGTTTTGATCTTGGCCATTCTTACAAGTGTAAGATGGAATCTCAGAGTTGTTTTGATTTGCATTTCTCTGATGAGTAAGGATGTTGAACATTTCCTTAAGTGTCTTTCAGCCATTTTAGATTCCTGTTGAGAGTTCTCTATTTAGGTCTGAACTCCACTTTTTTAAAAAATTGGATTATATGTTCTTTTGGTGACCAATTTCTTACTTTCTTTGTATATTTTGGAGATCAGACCTCTGTCTGATGTGGGGTTAGTGAAGATCTTTTCCCATTCTGTAGGCTGTTGTTTTGTCTTGACTGTGTCCTTTGCTTTACAGAAGCTTTTCAGTTTCAGGAGGTCCAATTTATTAATTGTTTCTCTCGATGTCTGTGCTGTTGGGGTTATATTTAGGAAGTGGTCTCCTGTGCCAGTGTGTCCAAGTGTATTTCCCACCTTTTCTTCTATAAGGTTCAGTATGGCTGGCTTTATGTTGAGGTCTTTGATCCATTTGGACTTGAGTTTTGTACATAATGATAGATATGGATCTATTTTTATTCTTCTACATGTTGATATCCAATTATGCCAGCACCACTTGTTAAATATGCTTTCTTTTTTCCATTTGATATTTTTTGTTTCTTTGTCAAAAATCAGATGTTTGAAGATGTGTGGATTAATATCTGGGTTTTCTACTTGGTTCCATTGGTCCTCCTGTCTGTTCTTATGTCAGTACCAGCCTGTTTTCAGTACTGTAGCTCTGTAGTAGAGTTTGAAGTCAGGGATTGTGATGCCTCCAGAAGTTCTTTTATTGTACAGGATTGTTTTGGCTATCCTGGGTTTTTTGCTTTTCCATATAAAGTTGAGTACCGTTCTTTAGAGTTCTGTGAAGAATTTTGCTGGAATTTTGATGGGCATTGCATTGAATCTGTAGATTGCTTTTGGTAAGATTGCCTCCCAAATATTTCTATCCAAGAAGTTCATTCAGTTTTTACCCATACATCAAAGCAGCTCTGAAATAAGAACTTGTAGAAATTATTCTTTTAATGCCATTGAACATCGGTTTTGACACCACAGAATTAGAAATTGCAGTAGTTGATTGCTAGAGTATTTTCTTTTGTTTAGGAATAATGATGCATTGAAACTAGAGGTGCCATTGCTAAAAATCAGAGTGTAATCAAAGAACAAAACCAAACCTTTTTTTTACTATTTGACATGATTGTGAATATTGGAAGTTCTGCTTTGGGTTTGTTGTTGTTGGTTTTTGTTTGTTTGTTTGTTTGTGTGTCTCTTTTATTTTATTTTTTAAAAAGAAAACAATCTTTTTTTCATTTTACATACCAATCCTAGTTCCCACTCCCTCCCATCCCTCCACCTTTCCCCCCCACTCCACTCCCCATCCACTCCTCAGAAAGAGTAAAGCACATTGCTTTGAGGAAGGACCACAGCCCTCACTATTACATTTAGGCTGAGCAAGGTATCCATCCAAAGAGAATGGGCTCCCCAAAAGCCAGTACATGCAGTAGGGATAAATCCTGGTCCCACTGCCATTGGCCCTGCCCAAGCCATACAACTGTCACCCACATTCAGAGGGCCTAGTTTGGTCCTATACTGTTTCCTTCCCTGTCCAGCTAGAGCTGGTGAGCTCCCATTAGCTTAGGTAAAGTGTTTCAGTGGGTGTTCCCATCATCCTCTTGACCTATTTGCTCATATTCTCACTTCTCCCACTCTTCTACTGGACTTTGGAAGCTCAGCCCAGTGCTCCGCTGTAGGTCTCTGCCTCTGTTTTCATCAGTTGCTGGATGAAGGTTCTATGGTGACATTTAAGATATTCATCAATCTGACTACAGGGCAAGGCCAGTTCAGGCACCCTCTCCTCTACTGCTTAGGGTCTCAGCTGGGTTTCACATAGCCCTGGGTGTCGAGGAGTTCACTATGTAGCCAAAGATGTTGTTTGTTCACTTCTTGATCTTCCTGCTTTCACCTCTCAAGTTCTAGGATCACAGTTATCCTACCACAGCTATCCTTACTACCACAGCTATCCTACCACAGCTATCCTTACTAGCACAGCTATCCTTACTACCACGGCTATCCTACCACAGCTATCCTTACTACCACAGCTATCCTTACTACCACGGCTATCCTACCACAGCTGTCCTACCAGGGCTATTCTACCATACCCGCTGGCTTTCGTGTGTGTGTGTGTGTGTGTGTGTGTGTGTGTGTGTGTGTGTGTGATCACTAAAATGTGAGGACAAACAATTTACATTTTTCTTTAGTTTGAGGAACAATGGTTACCTACTTTAAATTGAACTTGTTTCTTAGGTTATTGTTATAGAAATAATGGTAATTTATCACCAACTTCTGATGCTAAGAACTGTTTTCAAAATAAATAATGATTTTGTTGATTTAGATCTTCCGAAGAAAAATGCCATTTTTTTAGTCTGAATATTAGAAAACGTACTTTCTGAGTTTAGTGAGCAGTGATCCTATAACATTATTAATAAATCAGCAGAGCGTGGTAGTGTATACTTGTATTTCTAGTGCTTGGGGGCTTGGATAAGAGGATTGCTGAGTTCAAAACCAACCTGGGGTACTTAGTACCAGGCCAGGAAGGGCTTTGTAGCAAGACCCCATTTTAAACAACAAAAAAGGATAAGTATGCACACTTATTAGTGTTCAAGATATGGGTAAATATTACAGCAACTTACTGTATTCTTTGTTTTCTTTTTTAGTGACATGGTTCTGTATTCACTAGTCTTGAAAAGCCCCTAATTGAAGCAAATTCTGATACTTTGGGGTTCTGAGTTGTTAGGCTGACTTGTAGTTTTTGAACATGATTATTTCTTCTTTTTCTTAAAATTTACATATAGTAATAATTTTTTATTAACTCTGGCTATTGGACAAAATGTTAGAATCTTTTTTGCCTATTTAAATTTTTGTGGGTTTTTTTGGTAAGTAGAGTGTAAGATTTCATGCTATCCTCTATCCTGACACATACTTCCAAGTGAATTTTGAAGATTGCCATTTCTAAATGAATTGTGACATGTTGATATATTAATGAAGTAATCAGTGATGTATTTTAAGGAAAAAGATGACTGCATTGATTAGGAGTTATTTCTGTGTTATGAAAAGGCTCAGTACCTCTGTGCTGTAAGTTTGTGATTTGACTTTAAAAGTTTCACTATAATTCTTGCTTAATCATCTTGTTTATAAGTCTGATATGATCAGTGTAATGCCATTTATACATTCTAGATAAACAACAGAAATATTTTAAGAAATAATTTACACAATAATTTTAAATTAAGACTAGTCCATTAAACATTTTATCTGCATATTTAGGAAAATAGACATTTCTTGAAATTGGTTTGTTTTCAATTTTTAAAGTGCATTTTTATTTTGTGTGTATGTTCACCATGCATGTGGAAATAAGAGGATAACTTGCAGGACTCTCTCCTTTTACCGTGTGGGTATTGGGGATTGTTCCATTTAGGGTTACTATTGCTTCGATAAAACACCATGACCAAAAGCAACTCAAGGAGGGAAGGATTTATTTGGTATTCACTTCCACATCACTGTTCATCACTGAAGGAGGAGCTGATGCAGAGGAGTACTGCTTACTGGCTTGCTCCCCATGACCTGCTCAGCCTGCTGTCTTATGGAACCCAGGACCACCAGCCTAGGGATGTCATCACTCATTATGGGCTGGGCTCTCTCCTACTGATTACTAATTGAGAAAATGCTCTACAGGCTTGCCTACAGCCTAATCTTATGGAGGCATTTTCTTAACTGAGGTTCCCTTTTTCATATGACTTAACCTGTGTTAAGTTAACATAAAACTATCCAGCATGGGATCAAACTGAAGTTGTCAGGCTAGATCGGAGGGACCTTTACTTGCTGAGCCATCATGTTGGCTCTTAATAGTTTTTTTAATGTAATGCTTTCTTTGATTATTGATATTATATTATTTTATTTCTAGGTTGCTGCTAACACCCCAAGTATGTACTCTCAGGAACTATTCCAACTTTCTCAGTACCTACAGGTAAAAGTCAATCTTGAGAATTCTTAGTCTTTAAAAGTAACTTAGATTTTATTTTGTCAGATTGTAAATACAGAATAAAAATATTGGCTGGAAACACGCACACAGGAAATACCTTTTAAAGGAAGAGTGGAGGCTTAAAAACAGACCTTAAGAAGAAAAAGGAGTCTGGATTATTAAATTTAGAAAAGATAAGCTTATGTGCAAGAGAAATTTTTCTTCCAGTGTAAGGAGATTCCAAAGTCCTTCTTTATTCATAGGTGGTTTTAAATAGAATTAAGCTTGTTATATTCCATATTCCGTTCAACCACTTTACCTGTATTGATATAGCTGGAGGAGCGGGCTGTTTGTCGTCCCGGCTAGCTTACACCCGAAATACACCTGAAAAAAATCACACAGAAATTATATTCATTAAATCACTGCCTGGCCCATTATCTCTAGCCTCTTATTGGCTAACTCTTACATCTTGATTTAACCCATTTTTGTTAATCTGTATATTACCACGTAGCAGTGGCCTACCAGGGAAGATTTAGCATGTCTGATTTTGGCAGTTTCATGGCAGCTCTCCATCTGTTCTTTTTTTTAGCATTTAGTTTTGTCTACTCTGCCCACCTAAGTGCTGCCCTATCAAAAAGCCAAGGCAGCTTTCTTTATTTAACCATTGAAAGCAACACATAGACAGAAGAACCTCCTATACTATATTGATTCATTTAATCTATGTAACAGTTTTTACTGCTATGTAAGGAATGTAGATATCTCATTCTTTGTTGTCTGAGGTTTCTGTCCTGCCTGGTTCCCGCATTTGTTAAATCCCAAAGAAATCACACAGAGGTCTACATTAATCATAAACTGATTGGCCCATTAGCTCAGGCTTCTTACTAACTCTTATAACTTACATTAGCCCATTATTCTTATCTGTGTTAGCCACGTGGCTCAGTACCTTTTCAGCGGCGTAGTCACATCTTGCTTCTTCTGTGTCTGGACAGAACTGCAGAGGGAGCTTCCCTCTTCCCAGAATTCTCCTGTTCTCATTGACCCACCTCTACTTCCTGTCTGGGTTGTCCCACTTATACTTCTTGCCTGGCTACTGGCCAATCAGCATTTATTTAAAACATAATTGACAGAATATAGACAATTGTCCCACACCACTTCTTATTTTTCCATGTGGAGTAACTAAGGGGCAGGAAGATCTAAGAATTTACAGTGTCATACCCATTGTGATTTACCCCTAATCTGAGTTTAGTTTGGCAATTAGACCCCAGAGTCCTCCCTGTTTGAACTGTGTTTCTGGATCCAGAGCATCTACTTGGAATGGCCTCCTGGAGCTCTTGATTCTTTATTTAAAAAGACATACAACTCTAAAAGCAAAGAGGTTTTTTTTTTTTTTTTTTTTTCTTCATTTATTTGGGCAGGATTATGGCTCTGGGTCAATAGAGGGATACAATGAGAGAGTATGGTTTAAAGG
This sequence comes from Alexandromys fortis, assembly GCF_014885135.2. Lineage (NCBI taxonomy): Eukaryota > Metazoa > Chordata > Mammalia > Rodentia > Cricetidae > Alexandromys > Alexandromys fortis. The sequence goes on from NW_026068190.1 coordinate 761,441, forward strand.
TAACTTTGGTTCAGAAGTTTAGGGATTGAAGTATTGATCTTGATCTTAGTTTTTCTGTTCAGTTCTGTGACCTTTGATGGATAGTTTTATTTGTGGATTTGTCTTTAAAACTGTTGACCAGTGGCCCTGTACTTTTTGTTTTTTTAAGGCCGTGTGCATCTGTGGAAAAGTACAGAAATAACCAACACATTAATTAGGTCTCATTTTCCACCAAGCACCATGTACTGCCATATAGAAAACGATTGAACACATACGCACATCCATGAAGTAGTTAAGAGCATGGGCTTTTCTAGCCAGAATTGATCAAGCTTAACTAGATTTAAACCCTGGTTTTAACATCTCATCTCCTAAGAAAGTTTATTTGTTTGTTTTTTGAGACATGGTTTCTTTGTGTTGCCCTGGCTGCTCTGAGACTTGATTTGTAGACCAAGATGAACTCACGGAAATCTTCCTGCCTCTGCCTCCATAGGGCTGGGATTAAAGATGTGCTCTACCACCACCCAGCTTCCTAAGAAAGCCTTTGGACCTCATTTTCCTTCTGTGGGCAGTTGATAAGTAGAACCACCTCTCCACATTATGAAGGATATATGAATTAATATAATTAAAACACTTGGAATAGTGCCCACAATGTAAAATATATGATGTGAATGTCGTTGGTCATTTTCATTCAATGGGAAGATGTATTCGTTTTTGTAGGTCTCTCTTGAGAATGTTAAGATTAATTCATATTTCATTTCTGACATGAGAAATAACAGTGTTCATATAAATTAAATAATTGGCCTGGTTCTGTGTAGTGTGGTGGCTGATCATCATGAATGAGACTCTTATACTTCTCATTCTGTCCCATCTTTTCTGTCAGATCTTTGAACATCCATTTATATGTACTAACTCTTTGGAAGGAATTGTCCCACCTCCTCTTTTCCTTCTTGCATAATCTTTACTGGATTGTGAAACGCTAATGTAAACTGTGAAGCCTTAAATAAAAGTTGAAATAGGTGCATTTCATACCTTAGATCTAAAAGACTATTTTCAGGAGAGCTACATTTGTTGGAGTTTGGTTCAGAATTAAGAAACTAATGGAAATGAATTTTTTAAGAGATACAATGACACCATCTAGTGGAGGTAGTATCTAAAGCCTTTGTTGGCTGGTGGCTTTGTTTTATAGTAAAACAATTTCTATCTGTTACTTCCTGGATAATGTTTCAGGAGCTTAAAATAAAGTATGGTAAATAGCCATTTTAATATGGATTATGAGGTGATGGGTTTTTTTTTTTTTTGGTCAGATTCCTTAGTCTACATTAAAACAAAGGACTTCTGAGTCTACATTAGTCCCTAGTCGTCGTTTATCAAGGATGTGGAGAGCAATAAATTAATGTTTAAGACTTATGCTATAGTTGAAGCATATACTTCTCCTCGAGGTGGCTCAAAGATAGAATGCTTGTAAGTGTTTTTTGAGTATTACAGGAATGACAGAAGATGAAGTTGTGCCAAAGCCACAGCCCAGTGATATGGCCATTTGCCATCACAGGTGGGGCAGGGATGCTGTTAGCAGCTATCACACGTCAACTACAGAGTAGTCTTGCTCTTGGTTCTCTTTCACCATAGTTATGTGTTCCTTTGACCCCTTAATTACATCAAGCTAATATTTAGTGAACCCTTACTTCTTGAATATTAATTACCTAATGACATAATCAGGGAGAGAATTAGAGTACCTGAAAATGCCATAAGCATTTAAATGTATGTGCATGTATTTACATAACATTTTAGAAAGGAAAAGCTGAACGCTGTTACTATTTTAGATGCCATGCTGTAGAGTTGTTATCAGGTATCTTTGATGCCTTAGTTTGAAATACATTTGTTTGAAGATACATTTATGTGTATTTATGAAATATAAGCAGAAACATAAACATTTTTTAAGTTTTTCTAATCTGCATTTTGAAACTTCCTCTTTTAGTAAATTACTAATAAAAAGAAAACAGAAATGAGTAACTTGTTTTCCATCTGGGGCAAAGTTTATTATATCTGTACTTGCAGTCCCGTAGATGGGTAAAATAATGAACTACATCCAGAGTGCAATCCGAGAATATATTCAGATTATATCAAGTGTTTTTCTTCAGAAGAATCATGTTGCTGACTGAGTTCTTAGCATTTCTTTTGTGATTTATGGTAGGAGGCCTTACATCGGGAACAAATGTTGGAACAGAAGTTAGCCACACTTCAGCGGCTATTAGCCATCACTCAAGAAGCTTCAGATACCAGTTGGCAGGTACTCCATTTACTTTAGATTCGAGAATCCATTTAAACAGTTTAATAGTTTTTTTAATGTGTTAAGTGAATTAAAATTAGATTTTAGGCAAGTAAAAGTAATGTTATTCCTTATATAAAGAACAAATGTTGAAACAGCATTTTGTAGCAGATTTTGATTGATTTTTCAATTTTGTTTCTTTTCTAGGCAATAGAATCTGTTATACTTGCCTTTTTTGTTACTGTGGGCTTTTATTTGTATCTGATTTTTTTCCAACAGGCTTTAATAGATGAAGATAGACTCTTATCACGGTTAGAAGTTATGGGAAACCAATTGCAGGCATGCTCCAAAGTATGTATTTAATCTCAGGTATATATGAAAGAATGCGGTTCTGTAGTTTCATTTTTTCTATCTGACTGTGTGCTAAGCCCTTTATATAATCCCAAAATTGCTTTATATCTTTGTCATGAAAAGAATCCACGCATACCTATAAGTAGGAAGAATTCTGTAATACACGCCTGTGGCCAGTTCTAATTACTTTTTTATTGCAGTTGATATTTATTGAAGAGGTTATTTGCCGTTTGAACTGTGATTTATTCTATAGTGTTATTATTATTATTATTATTATTATTTTAGTTCATTCTCTAGGCATAAAATAATAGATATTTGGTCTGGGTTAGATTTTTTCTTCTTTTTTTTTTTTTTTTTTTGCCAAAAACACTTCATGGATGGTATTGTTCTTTAGTCAAGGAACATAATGACTAAATGGCTTTCTTTTTAGAATTTTGTCATTGGTGATTCTTCACTATGTCCATTATTTTATGAAAGATTTTTAACATAGTGATATAATTCTATCATTCCTTTATTTACTTAGCTGGATTACTTCTTCAAAGATAATTATTCCCTCATCAATTATTTTGTTACCCCAAAGTACATTTTATACAGAAAAAATAGAATGAGACCCACCCCTATTATTTACTAGATAAAAAGAATAAATTGATCTTCCTTTTATCCACCAGTGAATGACAATGAAGTACTTTCTCCCTGCTCAGATTTAAATATATTTGGTGTGTTTCAGTCCATACTAGTAGTTAGCTTTGTTGATTATCAAATTATCCAGAGTTTCCTATGAGTAAACCTCTTGAGGCTGTCTCTCTGGATAAAGCTGACTTGGATAGCGTCCTGTGGCTGCACTAGACAGAACGCTCCATGCTCACCTTACACCTTTCTTGTTTGGACCTGGAGTCTTCCTTTTTCCTCAGGATGCTCTTACTCTTTTATCTTAGCCATTGTTCTAAAATGTTTGGTACTTTTGATAGCCATGATTTTTGTTCACAGATGGAAATATGATGACAGAACATGAGTAATTAATCTTAATATTTGAGAGAAATTACTGCCTTTAGCTCTTTCCTATTGGAATTAGTATAATTTTTTATTTAATTATTTATTTATTAAAGATTTCTGTCTCTTCCCCGCCACCGCCTCTCATTTCCCTCCCTCTCCCCCAATTAGTATAATTTCTAAGGGCATAATTTACTGATACAACTTTAAAATTCAGATTCAGTTAATAGCAGGCTAATATTTGTTTTGGGGGAGTACCTGAACATATAATTTAGAGTATCGTAATGTGCTTGTTTCTTTCAAAGAAGAGTAACTTAGGTGTGATATAATTGTCTTTTGTGGTAGAATCAAACCGAAGATAGTTTACGGAAGGAACTCATAGCACTGCAGGAGGATAAACACAACTATGAGACAACAGCCAAAGAGTCCCTGAGGCGGGTTCTTCAGGAGAAAATCGAAGTGGTCAGAAAACTTTCAGAAGTTGAGGTATTTCATTTTTATTGTTATTGGTTTTAAAGATTTATTTTTAAAATTATGTGTCTATATGTAGTATACGCGTGGGTGTGTTTGTGTGTGCGAGTGAAGTTGTCTGCAGAAGTCCGAGTCTTAGCTCCATTGGACCTAACATAGGCAGCTTTGAGACATTTGAGATGTATGCTGGGAGCTGAACTATGTACCTCTGCTTAGTTTGGAATTTGCTGTTAGAGCAGGCTGGCCCCAAACTCACAGAACTACACCTACTTTTGTCTCCCTAGTGGTTGAATTAAAGATGTGGACACCATGTCTTATAAATGTGCTGTTTTTTAGTGGAGGATGGTCTCAAGAACTTTATTACTGTACCCGTCTTCCAGACCAGTGGTTCTGTCATCCCAACACTGCGACCCTTTAATACAGTTCTTCATAAAATTATTTTGATTGCTACTTCATAACTGTAATTTTACTATTGTTATGAATCACAATGTAAATAAATTTCTTTGTCCTATCCTCTCCCAGAAGTTGAGAACCACAGCTCTAGAATAACCCTATATCTTGTGCTTTGGGAGTTTATGAGGGATCTCTTCTAGGTCCTAGGAACAATCAAAATGTGATTTTTGGGACTGAGGGTTTAGCTCAGTGTGCATGTTCTTAGCATGTGTGAGGACCTGGATAGTTTGTACTATGGTCTCATTCTATTGTATGGGCTTTATGTTCATTGTTGCTTGATTAATTGATATACAAATAAAGTTTCAAGCTATATTGCTGTTTTCGCATTAGATGAATTGCTATGTGGTATTGCTAAGTTACTTTAAGGATTGTCGACTTAGAGGTGATGTGATAAAGTATACTTTTACTCTTAGCACTTGGGAATCTGAGGCAGATTATTTCAGGCTAGCCTAGACTCCATAGTGAATTTGAAGTCAGCTTGAGTAACAGTCTTGTTTCAAAAACAAATAGAAAAGGAGTTGGTGATTTTTCTGTAGCTTTGGAGCCTGTCCTGGCACTAGCTCTTGTAGACCAAGCTGGCCTCGAACTCACAGAGATCCACCTGCCTCTGCCTCCCATGTGCTGGGATTAAAGGCGTGAGCCACCACCGCCCGGCCCTAAAATATTTTCAAGGCTCAAAGTCGTACTGGTTGACCCTTTTAAAGTATAAGTAATAGGTAGCTATTTCTGCCCCGTTTCCCAACATTAAAAAAAAAAAATTCTTAGTAGTGTTTTAGTATACATGTTCCTGAAATAAACTGAAATTATTTTGTCTTTTAATTCAGTTTTATACAAGTTTAGTCCAAATGTTGATAGTCCAAGCTATACTTTTTACAAGTTGAATTTATGATAAAATTTAAATAAGTATCCATTTATTCTAAACGAATTGCATGTGAACTTGAATTGCAGAGAAGTCTGAGTAATACTGAAGATGAATGTACCCACTTAAAAGAAATGAATGAACGGACTCAGGAAGAATTAAGAGAGTTAGCCAATAAATATAATGGAGCGGTTAATGAAATTAAAGATTTATCTGATAAAGTAAAGGTATGTATATTAGTTGCTTTTCTACTGCTGTGTTAAAACACCATACCCAAGACACCTTATAGAAGGAAAGGTTTATTTGGGCTTAAGGTTCCAGAAATTAAGGCTCTATCAGCATCATGGAGAGGAAGCGTGGCAGCAAGCAGTTATGGTGACTGGAGCTAGAAGCTGAGAGCTCACTGGGACTGGCTTGAGGATTGTGAAACCACAAAGCCTATCTTCTGTGGCATACTTCCTAAAGCCATACCTCCTAAACCTACCCAAACAGCATTACCATCTGGGGACCAAGTATTCAGACATATAAGCCTATGAGGGACATTCTTATTCAAACCATCACATTTTGTTTTTACTCTACCTGAAAGCATGTTAAGCTAATAGTCCTAACTACTAAAACAGCTTAAAAGTTTATGCATCACTCACTAATTGTGTTTTTTTTTTTTTTTTTTTTTTCGAGACAGGGTTTCTCTGTGGTTTTGGAGCCTGTCCTGGAACTAGCTCTTGTAGACCAGGCTGATCTCAAACTCACAGAGATCCGACTGCCTCTGCCTCCCGAGTGCTGGGATTAAAGGCGTGCGCCACCACCGCCAGGCTCACTCACTAATTGTTAATGTAAAATTTAGTAAAGCTGAAATGTTGAGATTGACAGTAAAAATAGAAAATGTATTCTGTTTCGTCTACCCTCCAATTGCTGTTGAAAATTGAAAGCCTTTAAAACAGACATACTTCCTGTAGATGGAAATAGAGTCAGTGCTTCACAATAGTCATCTTTCAGTGTTTGCTTCCCCACCACATGGACTAAGATTGGATGGTATAGAAAAGAACAGCATCTTCTAGTATACACTTGGAAGTAGATGAGAATCATCTATTCTCATATGATGCAAATTGGCAAGATGATGCAGAATGTGGGCATTTGTCCTGTGTAATTGGAGTTTCTGTCCTACAATTCAGTCTCAAAGAAACACATAGAGGCTTATAACGATTATAAACTGTTTGGCCTATTAGCTCAGGCTTATTATTAACTAACTCTTACAACTTAAATTAACCCATAATTCTTATCTGTGTTAGCCACATGACTTGGTACCTTTTATCAGTGAGGCATTCTCATCTTGCTTCTTCTGTGTCTGGCTGGTGACTTACTCAGCCTTTCCTCTTCCCAGAATTCTTAGTCTGGTTGTCCCGCCTGTTCTTCCTGCCTGGGTAGTGGTCAATCAGCATTTTCTTAAACTGATATGAGTTTAATAAATCTTTACAGAGTCCAAGAACATTTCCCACAGCAGTCATGCAAGCTTTAAGAGCTAAGTTTGGTCATAGAACCCATGGTGGAAGGACAGAAAGTCCCCAAAGTTGTCCTCTGATCTCCATGTGAGGGCCATGGCACCCATGCCCCATAACTTAGCCTTGTAATATACACACATGTAAACACAAAGATATGTAGGCAGACACACACATATAAATAATAATGATAAGTTATTAATTATTTTATTATTAATAATAAATTATCGATTATTTTATAGTAGTATTTTATAATAATAAATTTTAAAGTAGTAGTCAAGGGCCAAAATGAGATATATGCAGTAATAGTAAATTATAAAAACAGAGAATCATAGCTAGAGTAAGAATAAGGTGTCTCATAGGGTAAAGTCATACAAGCCTGTTCTTTCTTGGGAGCCTATATAAAGGTGAAAGAAATGGACACCACAGAATTGTGCTGTGATCTCCATGTGCACCTACTCATGCATCATATATGCATATGTACAAATAGTAATAATAAAGTTTTTAAAAAAGAATTAACAAAATCTAGTATAGTCTGATACTTTTTAAAACCTACTCATTTTTAGGGCCTCTCAAAGTTAGGGACCAGTTGTTCAGTGCTGTAACAAACTCAGAGGGAGCTTGGAACAATTTGTTTGAGCCCTGGTTGTCCTTCAGGTGTACTCTTGATTCTGTTTCAGTTGCTATTCCCTCTGGGACATTTGGAATAAAGAAATCAGACCATAAAATAATGTCTAGTTGGTCCTTCAAAGTCTTGTGACCACATTGCTGAAAATCCATCTTAGTGTAATTTATATCTGTTGGTGGGTTTTGAAACTAGAAGGGGGTCCAGAGGGAAGGAAGAGATGGTGGGGTTGGAGAGAGGAGCGGGTAATAGAACGCACATTATATGAAAGCAGAAAGGGAACTGTTTGGAACGAGGAAAGGAAACAGCCAGAGAGGCTGGAGTCATTGAGAAGGGCAATGCCAATGAGGATAAATGTCTAGACACATGTATGAAGAATACCACAGTAAAACACAGTCCTTTGTGATATTAACTTAAAAATCAATTAAAACAAGAGAAAAATGACCTGGCCTCAGTTGAGTGTGTACAAGATAGGTATTTGTCAGACAGGCCAAGCATCTCTTATGGTAGTTCTCAGGGAGGTCTTGTCAAGAGAAACGTGTTTAAGGGTTTGTGCCATCATCTTTTTAGCCAAACATAAATAAATTTTAAAGTGATATAACATTTTAGAATGTACAAACAAGTTGTAATAATAGTAAATTTGGGTTATATATTTCCCATTTAAAAAACATGGAGGATTTAATTTTGACTCCTTATCTGTGTGTTTATCTTTGTGAGTGCTTGTTTGCTCCTAAGTTCTTCCCTTCTCAGTGCCATGTCAGTTTTGACATTATATCTCTGTCTTTATTTGTTTTAGAAAATCAGCTTTATAAATATATTCTCTAATTCTGAATAGATTCCTTAGAAGTATAAATGAATGAAGTCAGTCCTGGCCTTAGGCTTCTTAAAGCAAGTGAGGTTTTATGAAATGACTGAAGAGCCCTACTCAACAGGTAGCAGAGGGAAAGCAGGAGGAAATCCAACAGAAGGGACAAGCTGAGAAGAAAGAATTACAGAATAAAATAGATGAAATGGAAGAAAAAGAACAGGAGCTCCAGGCAAAAATAGAAGCTTTGCAAGCTGATAATGATTTCACCAATGAAAGGCTAACAGCTTTACAAGGTAAGCTAGCTGATACAGAAATTGGTTTTATTTGATTTTTGTTCTCTTTGTCTGTGAAATATCTTTTTCTTGGACTGTTTTTTACAGTACGGTTAGAACATCTGCAGGAGAAAACTCTTAAAGAATGCAGCAGCTTAGGTAGGTGTCACCTTCTTTACAGATGTTCTCACTAAGCTTTTGTTTGTTCACATCCTTCACCTCTCACATCGTTTACTTCTCACGTTTAATAGTTTACGTGTCAAGAACCAAAGGATACTTTCAAAAAATCTCCTTTTAAAATGTTCATGATTGCCACCAGAGGGCCCCATTGTGTAGTCCTGCAGACAGTGTGGGTCCTGCCTCTGAGGTGGTCTTAGGATCCTCTTTCTTTTGAGGTTCTTTGGCAAGTCCCCAAGCTTGAATTAGTAAAGAAAGGCGCTTGAACTCTTCTGAATATAGTGTTCTATACAGAGTCAGTGTGAGTAGGAATAGGAAATGCCATAGTAACATTGAAGCCAGTTTTAAAATTAATACTTTGTTTGATCAGGCAATGATATCCTGTCTTAATCCTAGGGATACAAGTTGATGACTTCTTACCTAAAATAAATGGGAGCACAGAAAAAGGTAGCGTAAAAAACTTTTTTTTGTGATATCCTTTTATCATTTAAGCAGGACAGAGAGCTAAATGCCTAATGATTTTTGGTGCTTGGAATAAACACATTTGTAACTGTGTACTTATCACCAAGTTTTGTCTTTTAAACTCCAGATTCTCTTTATAGACTAAGACACAAGATGTGATCTGTTCTTAGATATATATCCCTTGTTGTGTGGAAATTGCAATGACTTAGACAAGAAAATGGTTTTCATTGTTGTGGCTTGTTTGATATGGCTCTTCCCTTCCAAAGAGCTCTATTACTGTTCTGGTTCATTGTGCTTAGCTTCCAGGTCTCCATTGCAGTGTGCAAACTTATTTAATGTCCATTGAACATGTGGATTCAAGATAGGGTTCCTCTCTGTATCTTTGGCTTTCTTGAACTCACTTTTTAGATCAGGTTGGCCTCAAACTCACAGCAATCCGCCTGCCTCTGCCTTTTGAGTGCTGGGATTAAAGAGTGTGCCACCATGCCAATGGAAATGACTTTACCCCTCTGTTTTATTGATCAGAGAATGAGATTAGGCATCTTTCTAGTCAGAAAGGTTTTTTGGTAGTTTCTGGTTCTTTCATTCATGTTTTTCTGGGTAGCAGGAGTTCTCCGTTGACCACAGCCTGCAGCCACTGCGTTAGTTTTCCTGTTGTTCTTCCCTTTTCTTCTTTATGCAGTCTTGCTGTGTCCCTTGGCTGTCCTGGAGCTGTCTAAATAAGTCAGGCTGGCAGTGAACTCAGTGCTGTCTGCCATGAGCCACCATGCACAGCACATGGGACAGCACATAGGACATAGCTTTTAGGTCACTAGCTTTTGTAATTCTGAAGTCTTCAGATCCCCATTCACTGGCCCCTCACCCCTTTCCTCTAAGATTGACTGAGTACGAACTCCAAGTGTGTGTTTCACTTTAACTGTGGACGGTCGGAGTAGTAAAGGAATGGAGTTATTTTCAGTGCGTACTGATGTGCTATCGCATTTTAATATGAAGAAGTTAGTAGAAGATGTCAAGGTCAGAAATAGGATTTGTAGCTGGGTGGTGGTGGCACATGCCTTTAATCCCAGCACTCCGGAGGCAGAGGCAGGAGGATCGCTGTGAGTTTGGTGCCAACCTGGTCTACAGAGTGAGTTTCAGAATAGGCTCTAAAGCTACAGAGAAACCTAGTCTTGGAAAAAGCCAAGGAAAAAGAAAAGAAAAAAGAAATAGAATTTGTAACGAAACTTTTCCACATATCATGGTATATCTTTATCATTCATAGCAAGAGATCAAAGTTAAGGAGTTTCTTTTGACTTGTGTTAAATAGAAAAATGGGTGAACTGAAGATTTAGCTTTAAGAGTTTTCCTATTTTATGCCTTGGATTCAATTCCATCATTATAAAAAGGAAAAAAGAGTTTCTTATAGTAACTGCCAAAGCAGGTCCAGAAAGTCATGTATATGTGAACTGTACAGTGAAGGTCTAATATTACATATATCATGCATGTTAGGATTCTCAAGAAAAAAATTATCAATTGCTATTTAACTATTCAATGTATTTTGTGAAATGCCTTAAGGTTTTCAGATTTGAGTTTTTGAGTTTGAGAAATTTTAGAAGTGTAGTTTGTGTTCATTTTAACAAGACTCTTAGTTGCTGTTCATTAAAAGGGTTTAGCAAATTTTTGTTGAGTTAATCTTTGTCTTCTAAGTATTCATTTTCCTTAAATGATTTTATGATTTTCATTATTATTTTGCCTGTCTTTTCCTTTCTGCTTATATACTTTTTAATTAAATCCATATTTTAAGCTGCGAACTTTCATTTTTACAGTTAAGAATCTTTATATACATAAAAAAACATCTTTTAACAAAAGTTATCAAATTACTGTGTAAATTTTTTGCCAGAAAATTTAGACCAGTAAACTGCTTTCCTATTAACAAATAACCAGATTCCTTAATTTAATATTAAAATAAAATATTTTGTATTGTTATGGGGAACTCCTTGCTATAGTTATTTTTCCATTGTTAAAACATTTGGGCCTTTGTTGACAATAAGTTAAGTAGCATAAGAATAACTAGTAGGACATTTTGACAGTAAGTTTCATGTTTATCTTTCGCCACATTTTATTGTGGAATGGACTTTGTAATAAGATCATTTACATTTTCAAACATTGCAAAGTTCATAGCCATGGTTTTTATGAATTAAGTTAACATCACCCTTGAAATAGTAGAGAAAATACTAAGTATAGGTGCAAAAGAAAATGTCAGCAGTGTCTAGAGATGTTGTGGTTTATTCTTCTCCCAATGAACTCTTTTTGAAGTGATTTAACTTTTTTACAAGCAGATTTCATACCAGAAGTTTTTGTTTCTTTTTAAAATAAGGATTATTTAAATATATGTTTGAGTATAGAATAGTGCTGTCTAGAAGTAATAGAACAGTTGTAAACTTTAAAATATTTCTGCTAACTACAATAAAGTTTAAAAAGAAGCAAGTTAAAAATTTTAATACTAAATTTTATTTAACCAACAATATCAAAAATGTTATTTAAACATTTAGTCAGTATTTAAAGATTATTAATGAAACATTTCACATTAATTTTCCTTAGTAGTTATTTGAAATCATGTATTTACTTTATGCCTGCCACATATCTCTGTTAGAATGAGCACATTCGAATGACTTAGTGATGTGTACAATTAGTGGCTACAGTAGCATAGCTACGACATGAGTATAGAAAACATAATCCATAGAAAGCTCATTTGTGTAAAAAATTTATTCAAATAGAATAGTTCTCTTTTTTATGTTTCCATGTTTTTTTCCTTTTCTTTAACTTTAACCAATATCACAGAGACTAGTTTTTCTTCCAGTAAACATCTGGTTTCTTTTGAATTGCAGTGATGATAATATGCTCTGTAGTTGTGTCAACTTAATTTCTAAGGGCCTGAAGTCAAGTAGTAAACAAGTAGAAGTTAAGTGTCATGCTTTAGGATGGTGACAGGGTTGTCTTATGCATGTGAAAGGTGCTTTTGTAGATATGTAGATATAGATATAGATATACATTGATAGCAGACTTTTGAGCTAAGCCAGTCTACTAAATATTTTCAGGATTGGGTTCAGATATAAAATAGAGTATATAGGGCGCTGAGGAGATGACTCAGTGCTTAAGAGCACTTACTGCTCTGCCAGGGGATTCAGGTTTGATTCCTAGAACCCACCTGGCAGGGGATCCAAAATCCTTTTCTGAACTTTTGGGTTCCTGCGTGGAAAACTAGGGTGCTTTTTAGGCTAGTGAGAAACAGTGAGTGTTGTGGTTACTGTTGTGTTGCTGTTTAGGGACACCATGGCCGCGAGGCAGCTCTAGAAGAAAGCACTTAGTTGGGAGTTCACAGTTGCAAAGGATGAGTCTGTGTTGTCACAGTGGGAAGCGTGGCACAGGCATGGGGCTGGAGAAATAGCAGAGAGCACACATCTGGTCTGCAAGTTACATGCCAAGAGAGCATGAGACAGACCTGGCTTGGGCTTTTGAAACCCTAAAACTCACCCCCGTGACACACCTCATCCAACAAGGCCACACCCCCTAATCTTTCCCAAACAGTTCCACTGAGGACCAAACATTCAAATATATGACTCTATGGAGGCCATTCTCATTCATACCACCTAGGGGAATTCCTGGTTTTTAATAAGAATCACCAGAAATTGGTTAATATTGGTCTGAATTTTGGTTTCAGATAAGTGTCATAAAGTCCTTTATGTATGTTCAAGTTTAGTTCCAAGTAAGTCTTTAAAGTTTTTGATAAGCATATACGAAAGGTTATGACATTCTTGTGCATGTTTGCCCTTTCCTCTTTCCCTCTCCACTGGTTCTCCTCCTCTCCCAATGGTTCCTTTTGTTTTCATATCAAATAAATAAGTGGATTAAAGCTAGGTCATACGTAGGTATATTTGTCTTTTTTCCCTCCCATTATCTTTTCTTGTTCTTCCTCATTTTAGGCTACTTCCTCACCCTACATATTCCCTTCCTACTTTCATATCACATATGTTATATATACATTTCAATCTAGATTTTACATATGAAAGACACTTTTGCTATTTGTCTTTCTGAGTCTCGCTTATCTTGTTTAACATGCTGATCATCAGTTCTATCCATTCTCTTGCAGATGATCTAAGTTCATTCTTTATGAACTAAAACTCTGTCACATATATGAACTATATTTTCTTTACCTATCCAAACACATTTTCACACTTAACATGATATTGTATAGAGTTTTGAAAGTGTTATTATGGCTTAGAGTTTATATAAAACAACTTTTTCCTTGATATTTTCTAATCTACTGGGGTTTTCTGTTAGCTTGTTGATGAATTCTATTTATTTAAATTACTTCTTTAATCCAAGATTTTTGTTGCAGTTAATTTTTAATTGTTTTCCACTTGGGGCTGTACTATACATGTTATTCATCTCTCTAAAAAGTTGTATTCATCTTTCTTCCCGTTTTTATCTTTCGTGGACCCTTTGGGTACCGTGTAACTAGTTAAAGGAAAATGACAGGTTTGAAAGGTTAGGAAGGCAGTTAATTAAGAGACGTCAGGAGTCACTGTTACAAGTGCGAGCATCTGCCTGTTGTACAAGACAAGACAGCAGAGAAGTGGGTTTGTTGAGGTGGAGAGGAGTAAGAGTTCATAGTGAGGGTGGTGCTCATTGCGGGCCTGCGGCCTTTAGACCTACCTTCCTGCTGGTTACCACATGGGAGCACAGTCTCAACACCAGACCTTCTAGAATCTCTTGTGTAGCTTTGAAGACATGGCTGTGTGACTGAAGAATGTTGTCTAGATTTATCGGTTAGCCTTTGACCTTTGACTTAGTGAGGAAAAGGGCTGGAGTTCTTTAACTACTGCGTTAAATTCTAATTTTCTCTTTTTTAATTCTACTTTTTACAAAATGGATTATTTCTGATGTAAGCAAAATCATTTATGAAGCTCTTATTTTCAACTGTGTAGAACATGATAATTGGGGTGGAGATGAGCAATGTAATGTAATAAGGTACTTAAATTGGAAGTCATTTGTAAAAATGAATGTATAAATATATCTGTCTCATTAATTTCTTAGAAATGTAAAGAAATTATTGTATGGTAACCCCTTTCCAACTTTTTTTTTTTTTTAAATAAGGCTCATATCATAGTCCCAGGTCTCTTGAAAGTCACCTTGTAGCCCATGTGGTCTCAGACTCATGACAGTGCTCCTGCCTCATCCTCCTGGATGTTGGAATCTTAGGCATATGTATTCATGCCTGGCTGATTTTATACATTCTTAAAGTTTAATTAAGACCAATAACTTGGAAGTGAGATTGTTAGAACATGAAATTAATTCAATAATAAACACACAAAAATCGCTTGAAAATTTACAAACCTGTTATGGAGAAAGGTACATATGAAAAGTGGAAAAAGAAATGTGTTTTAAATAAATATGTTATTATTATTAAATATTATATATTTTTTAAAGCAATATATTTGTTTTGATTGTTTTTTTTAGCTCTTTATATAAAAACTGCATCTTTAAAAGCTAGCCATTCAGAGTAAACTTATGATTATATAAATTACAACTTTCAGTTATTTAATTCCAAAGTATGTGTTAAAATATATTCAACTTTATTGGTCCTTTTCAGTTACCTATGTTAAAATATTTCATTTTTTAAACCTTTGCTGTTGTTTATTTCAAGACAGCCACAAACCATATCCTTAAAGGTCTTTCTTTCTTTGTTAGAACACTTGCTTTCAGAGAGTGGCGGGGACTGCACTCTTATTCACCAGTTCCTAGAGTGCCAGAGTGAGTACAGAGTATTTCCACATTGATTTTAATGGAGTCAGGGGCTAAGATTAAGAAGTCAGAGGAAAGGCAAGGAAATGGATGTATTTGCTGGAGTAGAAGCGTGCAAGTAACTGTCTTCAGGCATCTGCAAACCTATTTGTTTCTTTTGAGAAAAATATTCTTATTGCAGTTCCTTCACATATGGAGTGGAGTATTTCATATTGGTGGTCCCTACACACACAGAGCATGAGAGAGAAACACATAAAAACACACAGGAAGAAATTTCAAACTTGCTAACTTAAAGTCACTCACTCAACAGGGAATAAAACAGACTGTCTGGGGTGTAAAGTACCTAAACTATCTTTCTGAAAGTGTTTATCTTTATATGTGTATTTGTTTGCTCTGCCTGTGTGTGTGTCTGTGCACCACAAGTGTGCGGTGCTTTCAGAGGCCAGAGGACGGCTTCAGATCCTCTGAAACTAGAATTACAGAGTTGTCGTATACCAACGGGGTGCTGGGACTCAAACTCAGGTTCTCTGCCAGAGCAGCCAGTGCTCTTAACTGCTAAACCATCTCTCCTGCTCACACCTAAACTTTCTATGTGGGTACTTGATGAAGAAATATTAATAATATGGCTTCTTTATTCAAGTTCTAGTTCTATCACAGATTGAATTTTGAGATTCTTAAATACATTTCTCAGATTAAATGAAGCTGTTTAAAGCCAAATACCTTTTGGAGCTCTGAGCTCCAAAGATGACCCTCAGTATAGAATGAGCTTTTTATTTTAGGGCATGGGTAGCAGTATGTTGTCTCACCCTCTGGTTTGACTGACCACTGTGCCCAAGTCCCATAAGGCTGTCTTCAGGAGTATTTAAGGTAGGCTGGCTCTTGGGGATTTAGACCCCTCCTGAGTTCTAAACAAAAGGTTGTGAATCCTTTTTATTTGAAATCCCTATAGCACCTTAAATCTCTAGTAGAAAGTTATAATGTTCACTTGGTGTTGTTAGTGATAGTAAATTTACCATATAGTCCAGGTCTTGTTTATGTGCGTGCTCTTTTCAGTTAGGCAATTACTCTCAGGCATTTTTCCTTTCCTTTCCTTCTAAAGTAAATGGCTTCCCAGGTTTTTTTTTTTTTTTATCCATATCTCATTTTGTAGTTCTCCATGCATATATGTTTGCCCCATTCTTAATTCCAGGACCTCATGAGGTTATAAGGGCCACACCTTGAGTGAGAACCTACAGTTTTAGTGGGTCACAGTTTTAATTCCCAGGAGACATTTAGAAAAATATGTAATTGTGATGGAGGAAAGTCATTGGTTAATAAAGAAACTGCCTTGACCCATTTGATAGGCCAGTTAGGTGGGTGAAGTAGACAGAACAGAATGCTGGGAGGAAGTGAGGCAACCGCCATGTCTCTCCTCTCTGGGTCAGACACGATGAAGCTCCAGCCCAAGAGGGACGTACGCTAGAATCTTCCTGGTAAGCCACCACCTCATGGTGCTACACAGATTATTAGATATGGGTTAGTCAAGATGTGAGAGTTAGCCAAGAAGAGGCTAGATATAATGGGCCAAACAGTGTTTAAAAGAATACTATTTGTGTGTTGTTATTTCGAGACATAAGCTAGCCAGGCAGCTGGGAGCCGGGTGGCAGAAACGCAGCCCGCAGCTCCTTCTACTTAATTGCATTAAATGCTTTTAGAAGAGCTGCTGGTTCTTTTTCCTCTCAGTTGTAGATCTCTAACAAAATTTAAAGCTATTTGAGGTAGTTTATTTAATAAATATAACATTTTTCCAATTTTCTTAATTTTGTGAACCAAAGACTTTTTTTTAATAATCTTCTGATTGCTGCATCTCACTTATGGCAATTGGCACAGTGAGCTTTTAGGATTTGTATTTTGAGCCCAACAAATGAGAGGATGATCAAAAGAATGTTTTGTTGAATTATAATTTTCAGAAGTCCTTATTTAGTTCTAATTTATTCTAATCATTTGCCTGTTTGAAAAAAGGAAATGGAAAACCTTTTTCAATGTCTAATTTATATTACACACTTAATTTAAGGTAATATAAAGACTAACTATACTTTAGTATTTTAAATGAAAAAAATCTGCTTAGAGGGGCTGGAGAGATGGCTCAGGGGTTAAGAACACTGGCTGTTCTTTCAGAAGTCTTGAGTTCAATTTCCAGCAACCACATAGTGGCTCACAATCTTCTCTAATGAGATCTGGTGCCCTCTCTGGGTGTGCAGGCAGAACACTGGATACATAGTAAATAAATAAATCTTTAAAAGAAAAAATGTCTTCCACTCAAAGGGGTGGGAGAGAAAAAGATATGAATAGCTTCCTGACAGCGTCATTAAAGGCGTCATCATTGCTCTCTTACTCCATCTTTCCACTGTCTTGGACTATGACCCCACCCCAAAAACTAATAAAGGCTTATGTGCTGGGGCAGTTTAATAAGTCTTCAGGTCTGAAGGTCTGGGACATGCATTGTCTGTACAGGTACCTACATACACATATTTAATTAAATATACTTTAATATTGAAAAATCTGCTTAGAGTTTTATTATTATACTTTTGTGGGAAAATGAGCCAACAAGCATTAAGAAAACAGAAGTTAGAGAAGTTACAGCAAATCTCCTCAATGAGAATATTAGCTAAGCAAGTGATGTTTGTGCAGACTGTGCTACTGCATGGGAAAATACTGCATCTGTGGTCCACAGAAAGAAAGTCAGACTGGAACCTGATTCTTGTATACAAAGGCAAAGGTCAGGAGACTAAACAAAACAAAGCACAAGGGCGTCTGTGTATCCTAATCTGTCGAATGTTTTGTGCAAATAGTGAAAGGTTCAACTCTGAGTGGCTGAGAGGGGTATTTAGGACGTGCTTCTGAATTTTCTGAATTTTAGGTAGCAACGGTTTGCTTTTGATGATTCCAGATGTTATCTTAAATTTTCCAAATTAATTTGACTCCTAAATATATGATTACTGGAACAAGGTTAAGTTACCTCTAGCCTTGTTTGTTGTTAGAAGGGTCATTATTTTATGGCAAGCTGTCATTGTAAGTTTAATGAGTATTACCACAAGCAAGGAGACACAGATAAACTTATCAAAAAAGTTTAAGAGCAGTTTGGAATTATGTATTGACGGCCATACACATTCTTTTTTGCTGCTTTTGAATGGCTAGGACTCTTAAGTCGATTGGTCTCTCCCCAAGTGTGTATTCAGCTACAGTAGGGCTTCAGACTTGCATTTCCAGTCTTTTGAAAGCGAATGTTAATGCCTTGTCTTTATTGTTTACTGGTCTTATGGAGCATAAATCAGCGTTTTAAAAACTACAAAGCACGTGGTTTGCTTCCATTTGATTCTTCATCTGCATTTAATCCATTGGGGAATATTCCAGCTTACCTGCATGAACTCATAAGAGAGTAGCTTGATTTTGTAGGAAATAAATAAGCAGGAACACATTTCAGAGAATAGCTCTTAATCCTGGGGGGGGGGAGGGTGGGCTTTAATTAGGTTTAAGTATAACCCGTTGCATAATTCCCAATTTGTAAATATTTTATATAAAATTACTTTACATAAAGTCTAAAAGCAGCAGGTAACTTCTTTAACAAGTTTCATTAAAACTTGTTAAAAGCCTTTTAGCAAGAAATTATCCTGAGGACTTCAGGGTTTTGTCAGGATTGGGTTCCTTCCATCTTCCCTCAAGTAAAGTTTAGTTACTTCAGCAACTTGAAGTTTTCTTTATAAATGTAATAGATGCATTGAAAACTTTCTGTGTTTTGCTAAAGATGCTTTCTGAACCAACAAATTATCCATCAGTTTCATTTGGGTCTATGAACTCTGTCACTTGATTAACTTGACTGCTGAGTGAGAAGATGAAGGGTGAAAGACACTGAGACCTAAGACCTTCCCTTGAGCGCAGGGAAGACAGTGTTCCCTGGACAGATGCCTGACTCTTCCGTGTCTCTGGCTGCTATATCCCCTCACAAGGGGAGAGATTTTGCTGCTGGATGCCAGAAAACTTTCAGAGGGTCTGCTTTGTAGAGACAAATTGTCTATTTTCAAAATTGTCAAATTTTCCTAGACCCATCTCCTTGATTGCGTTCGTTACCAAGTGCCCTGAAGTGAAATTCATGCCTTTATATTCTTAAATCCATGTCTGTTTCCGCTATCTCCAAGTGTTTTTATCTTACTGTTTGCAAAAAAAATTTTTCCTGGCCCCATCATTTTGAAATTATAGTCACTGTTTCTGCATGCTTCTTCCATTCCTTCTTTCAGCTATGACCTCACTCTCATTGAAACTGAAGCCTTATTTAGAGGAATACACCGAATCAGTGTTGCTGGGTAACTCAGTGTTTACTGGGCTTCATTCTATGAGGTCAGACTTAGGGTTATTTGAGTACATACTCTACTTGAAACGGATTTTTAAACTTCAGTTCAAATTTTTTCTCTAAACCTGATCAGCTTACTTATGATAAAGAACAAGTAATTGTAGTTCTGTGCTCAAAGAAGTTTATATCCACATCATAGGAAAATACTGCTTTTTTTTTTCTTCTTCAGAGTTTGATGTTGCTAATATTTGATCTCTTTGTTCTTAGTTTGTCCAGTCTAGGATACATTGAAGGCTGTTGGCAGCTCTTTTAACACTTGAACGGCTGGAAGAGAACAAGTGTAAATTCATTCCAAGGCTATCTTTGCAGATATAATCAGATACATTTGGGTAGCTGACTGGAGAAATGTGAATGAGTACACAGGGAGATAGATAGCTTGGTTGGTTATGCACTAGTTGCACAAGCATAAAGACCGGAAGGACTTCTAGCAGCAGAGTAAAAAGCTGGGCATGGTGACATATCCCTGTAATCCCAGAAATGGAGAGGCAAAGACAGGAAGAGTCTTGGGATATGTTGGCCAGCTTGTCTAGCCTAACAGTGGGCGCCAGCTTCAGTGAGAAATAATCTCTCAAAAACAGTGTGGAGAGCAACTGAGGAAGGCACCCAGTGTGAATCTGTGGCTTCGTATGCATGTGCACACATATGCACGCATACCCACACATGAACACATACACATGCATACACCAAGAAAGGGAAGAGAGAAATGTGACAGCGTTAGTATAAAAGTCGGGTAGTCCTTACCTTTGTGGGGAGAGAAGGAAAGGAGGATGTGGAGGGCTTTGGATCATACAGAGTCACTTTATAAAAATCTATATCTTTTAAATAATCTTCTTTTGTGTGTGTTTTTCACAAAAGCAATATATGGCTAAGTGTGAAAACATCCAGATGTGGTGGCACACGCCTCTAATCGTGACACTGAGGGGCTGAGATGGGAGGGCTGCTGGAACTAGGGCAGCATGCCCTCCATAGTGAGACCCCGCCTTAAAGAGAAGAGGAAGAGTATGCCCCTCTCTCAGACAGACCAACCATGGATTCTGTTTTTAAAAAAGAAAGCCCTTTCTTCCCTCTCTTCAGTTGTGGCAAGTTAGATCGCTGCTGTAAGATCTGATGTTCTAGTTCATGGAAGTTCTTTCTGTGGATCTCCTATGAGGGGTGGGGAGGTTGATAGAGTCAAAAGCAGAGATCTGCTTTTTATCTCTTTGGATTATATGTATTGCAGTAGAGGTTTGTGTGGTTGGAGGTTTTATGTTTACTTTGTATCTTACTCTCTCAAAATGATAAGGGAAAGTTTTGAGTAATAAATTATAATGTTTGTTGTTTTTAATTCTATTTATTTGTTTTTTGGGACAAGGTTCCTCTGTGTAGCCCTGGCTGTCTTGGAATTCCCTCTGTAGACCAAGCTGGCCTTAAACTTATAGAGGCCTGCCTCTGCCACTGCCACCTGGCTGTGTTTTTGATCTTTAAAACATTTAGTATAGTTAAGAAAAATCAGAAGAGCTATATTCCTATAATTAGGCAGCTATGAATACTGTCAGATTTGTGTTCACATCTCCCTACTCTGATTAAATTCCTTGATTTCACATCTTTGTTATCCTTGTGCATAGTAATATTAGAAGGAATCATCATATTCCCACCAGTAGTTTATAGTGTTAAGGAAGGTAAAGATAAAGGGCAATTGCAGCATCCTGTCGAAGAGATTTAAATAAAGAACATTATAAGGAGAGGAAGGACACTAGTATCATTTAGGAGAAAGGAAGAAAATAGACATTCAGCTTTATCCATGGTGAGATTAAGTCCCCGTGGGATTCTAGGTGAAGATATCTAGAAAGTAGTTAGAGAATAGAGTTCCAGAAACTAAGAGAATTGTGGCATAAATAAGACCAAGGGGTTCCAGCTGAAGATCAGAGAAGCAAAGCAACCAAGCCTTTAGAGAGCTCTTACCACTATGAAATCTTCACACTGAAAGAGAGCCAGTTCCTGAACCTTATAGTCCTCTCTAGTAAAGGCCTGCACCACCACTACCTGACCTCTTTGTGGCTGCTGGGATTAAAGGTGTGTGCCACCACTGCCTGGCCTTTATGACTGACTAGTGTGGCTAGTTTAGCACTCTGATCTTCAGATAAGCTTGCTCTCTCTCTCTCTCTCTCTCTCTCTCTCTCTCTCTCTCTCTCTCTCTCTCTCTCTTTCTTTTGGTTTTTCAAGACAGGGTTTCTCTGTAGTTTTGGAGCCTGTCCTAAAACTAACTCTTGTAGACTATTAAAGGTGTGTGCAACCACTGCCTGGCAAGCTTTATTTATTAAAACACAAATAAAATATCACTATAGAGAACATGGGACTGGCCACCAGCATTTAGAAATAGTTCAATAGCGGATAATAAAGGCTATGAAAGAATGAGTTTATTAACATAAACAAAAATCCAAATATACATATTTAAATTACAGCCAGATGGAGAAAAAGACAATGAAAGGCTAAGAAAGGAGGGGGCAGTCATACGAAAGAGAATGGGTAGTGTCCAGAAGTAAAAGTAGCTTTTAAAAGGCAGTTATACACATTTGATTAAATACAGCAAGTGAATCCACTTATAACAAAAGATGTAAAAGAGGATGGAAGAAGCTGGGCGATGGTGGCTAGTTCCAGGACAGGCTCCAAAGCCACAGAGAAACCCTGTCTCGAAAAGGAAAAAAAAAAAAAAGGATGGAAGAAAAGACTGCAGCAAGTCATAGATGCCAACACAGTTTTGGAATATTTTGTTTCCTACTCTGCAGCTCCTACCCAGCAGCACCAGTGGCTCAGGATGGAGAGGAGCCCATGCAGTGCTTTAAGCAAGGGTATGGGTTACCTAAAGAACAGTCTGTGTTTTGTTTCCTTTATTGGTCCATACAAGTTACAATAATTACAGATCTCCTGGACTGTCCATGTCCTGTACATGCTTCTAGACCTTTGCCAGGTTTGAGTTTAAGAAACAGGGAAAATACATAAAGCAGAAGAAAGTTTTTTTTTAAAAATATATTTATTTTTTCAGAAAGTTAGATATTTCCTAAGTAAAACAAGGTAAATGAAGACTGCACTTTCATTCCCTGGCTGCCCAAACCCAAATAATGCCACAAAAGTATATTAATTACAGCACTGCTTTTGGCCAACAATGTCTCTCATATATTCTTAGCTAGCTCTTATATCTTAAATTAACCAATTTCTATTATTTTATATTTTACCATGAGGCTCGTGGTTTATCAGTAAGGTTCTGGTGTCTTTCTCCTTCAGCAGCTAAATGGCATATGCCTGACTCTGCCTTGTTTCCTCCTCTGTCTCTGCTTGGATTTCCCACCTTGCTATATTCTGCCCTGCCATAGGTCAAAGGTGCTTCTTTATCAACCAGTAATAATAAAACATTCCTGCAGAGGGGAATCTCACATAATCTCCCCCTTTTTGTCTAAATAAAAAGGAAGATCTTAACTTTAATATAGTAAAATTACATATAACCAAACAATTATTAAACAAGAATTATAGTTAGAATATTTAGTCTATTTGTATTAGGCAAAAAATAAAATATTCTATCTATCTTTGTGAGTCTAAAGTTTCATATCTAATTTATTTTTTATTATAACTAATGAAAACTATATTTATCTTCAACTCCATCAAAGACTCCAGAAGGATATAATAATACTTAATTAAACAAGAAGTGCATTGAAAGCAACTTCCAAAACTCTAGAATTGACAGAGACATATGGCTGTCTGGACAGTCACCCAAAGTTCTTCAGTATTGTTGGAGCATCCATCTTCAGCCTACAGACCCATAGTATCCAGCAGACTTTTCCACAAAGGAGAAAATTTCAAAGACTGTTTCACCTATATTGGCAGTTTGTCAGTCACTTTTTTCTGTATCCTGCAGAATATTTGACTGACTCTTATATGAAGCAGGAACTCTAAAGGACCATCCTGCCTTTTGGAAAGTTCAACAGTCACTTTTCTGTGGGTCCTGCATGTCCAGTTGATCTAGCAGTTTCTTGCCCAAATGACTAGCCTTGTCACATTAAAGGCAAATTCCATAACACTTTTCCTCAATGCCCATCAACCTCTCTGAAGTACTTGGTGCTGTCAGAAGCAGACATGTCTCACTGTCAAGAAAAGTCTAAGTTCTTAAAACATTTTAGATGTCATATACTGTAGGTCATTGAAGTATTGAAGATTATATAACTGAAATGTATCTCTGTATTATCTAGAAAACCTAAGTAACATGATTAAAAGTTTATTATAGATGACTATTTACTAACCTGTATTTCTTAGTTATACATTGCATTTTTAAACAAGCTATATAAACATAATGCCTTAAACAAGAGTAGAAATAGATAGAGAATAACAAATTTGACCTTAAATTTGTATCAGTAGACTAAAATCCATACCAATACTTTATATCATATTCTCCCCATTTTTTTTAGAAAGAAATTGATTGTGACCATTAACCAGTTATAATCAACCCCCATTTAAATGAAAACACATTTATAAACAATATTTGGGAATTTGGGTGTAGTTTTCTAGGCTACTACCTGCTGACAGTTGGGCACTGTTAATCAGGTTTTTCATGGGGTATCTTGTGTGTTTATCTCAGACAGCAGTTCTGAAGCTCTCATGGATATTGGATCACCAAGGCCATTGCTTCAGGGGGTCTTGTTTGATCAAACCATATTAGCTGGTAAGGATCCCATAGCTTTCTATCCTTTCTGGAAACAAAAACCAGAACCTCTTTTTCAAAGTAACATGTGCATAGGCTTAAATTTTGAAATCCAGATACCTTTAAAATATGTATGTATTTTTAGCTCATTCACAGTCAAAAAAATTGAAAGAAAATACAATATACATAATCCAGACTCTATGTATTTTCTATCTTTATGTGGCTTTTTAAACTATTTCTTCTATTTTTATTTTTTAATTTTTAGTTTTTTGATACAGGATTTCTCTGTGTATCTTTGGCTGTCCTGGATCTCACTCTGTAGACCAGGCTGGTCTTGAACTCACAGAGATCCACCTGCCTTTGCCTTCCAAGTATGGGATTAAAGGCGTGTGCCACCATGCCCAGCTACTCTTTTTTTTAAGGCTTTTCTCTTCCAAGCCTACATATATTTTTTGAACACACTGTGACCCGTTCAGAGGTTTACTTCTGTCTGAATCTATCTTTATTGCTTATCTGTAATCCTTTTCTAATCACTGTTATAAGTGTTAAGCAGGCATGACTAGAACCAGAGCTGCTGCTTTGAATGTTGGTTCTACCCTGCTCGGCTTTCCAACATGACAGAGGTCCATTTACTGCCAGCTCTGGGAGCCATTTTTACCACCTCAACTCTCGAAAGCAGTTGGCTCACGTTGCCACCAAGTAACTTGCATCACGCTGCCTACAAACCCCATTCAAATGCTCTATAACAGTACTGAAAGAGCCAGAACCATTTCTTCCACCTGCATGGACCAGGAAGCTGTCTCTTAAAGGAGCCGTGCAGTTTTTGCTGCTAAAGCTGAGTCAGGAAGCCTTCTCTTAAGGGAGTGCCACTTCTGCTTGCCACCAGCAAAAAGAACCTATCTAAAAATATGTGGCTACCAAGAAATGCCAACTGACTCCCATTTTTGTGGGTCTTGAAGCCCCCCCCCCATTTTTTTTAGCTCTCTGAGGTTTTATGTGGATGTACATTGCCTAACATTGGACACCATTATGTAAACAGAGACTGCACTTTGTTTTCTGGCTGCCCAGACCCAAATAATCACACAAAACTATATTAATTAAAGTATGTCTTGGCCAACGACTCAGGCATATTCCTACCTAGCTCTTATATCTTAAATTAACCCATTTCTATTATTTTATATTTTACCATGAAATTTGTGATTACCGGTAAGGTTCTGACATTTTTCTGCTTTTGCAGCTATGTGGCGTCTGCCTGATTCCACCTTCTTTCCTTCTCTAGCTCTGCTTGAATTTTCTCCCCTGCCATAGGTCAAATTAGCTTCCTAATTAACCAGTGATAATAAAAACATATTCACAGTATACAGAGGGGAATCTCACATCAAAACAAGGAAAAAATAATATTGTCACTTAAGGGAGAGTGCAAGTACAATTTTTAAAGAGTATGATTCAGTAGAGTAATATGATAATTCAGTAGAGGAGTATAATAATTCAGTAGAAGAAATTTTAAATCAGTATGGAGTCAAAATCCATAGAAGGATTTAAAAAATTAAATATTCTAGAAAATAAAAATGATGGAAGTTTTTAA
The DNA here is from genome assembly GCF_014885135.2 of Alexandromys fortis. Lineage (NCBI taxonomy): Eukaryota > Metazoa > Chordata > Mammalia > Rodentia > Cricetidae > Alexandromys > Alexandromys fortis. The sequence continues at coordinate 787,075 of NW_026068190.1, forward strand.
GTAAAATTTGATTTTTCTGAGTAAAAATTTTAAAATAAGGAATTGTCCTGAAGATGTTTCATGTGAATAATAAGTTTAGGTATGAGAAGCAAGGAAAATGGGCTGCAGGGAAGGGGACAGAGAGAGGAGAGAGAGAGAGAAAATATGAATATACTTAGCAGTAAAACAGAATAAGATAATTCCCCCACTGGAAGGCATTAAAACTCTATGTTGTAAACTAAGAAGATGCACTGAGTGTTCGTCACGCTGTCTTAAAAGATCTCATGTTAATCTAGAGCCCAAGGCACACACTATTGTTCATTTATATGAAACATCCAGGGTAAATAGATCAAGTGATAGAAAACAGATCAAAACCTGTCAGGACCTGGAGAGGTAGGCTAGGGAATAAATGCTTAATGTTTATATGGCTTCTTTTTTGGGTGATGAAAATGTTTTAGATATGTTCCTTTAAAATGGATAGTCTATGTGAATTTTAGTTGAGAGAGAGAGACAGAGATAGAGCAAAAGAATAATGAGGTTGGTCATAAGCCCAGTGGTACAGTGCCCTGGACTAGAGTGGGGTAGGGAATTTAAGAATTCCAAGTATAAAGAGAAGATTCATAGTTAACAAAAAAAAAAATTATAACATGGCAGTAAATAAACCCTGAATTTTTTTTGTTTTTCCTTCTCTCTTACTTTCCAAACTCTTATTTATTTTAAAATGTATTTATTTTTATCTTGTATGTATGATTATTTTGCCTGCATGTATGTGTTTGTACTATGTCATGCCTGGTGCCCATGGAGGCCATAAGCAAGTCTCAGACCCCCTGGAACTGGAGTTACAAATGGGCATGTCACCATGTTGTTGGGAATAGAACTGGCTCCTCTTAACCACTGAGCAATCTCTGGATGCTTAATGGCTTAATCGGTTAAACGTTTATTTCTCGTTTATGCTGCTCATCTGTTGTGGTGAGAACACTGTGCCACATCGCTCGCTACTCAGGGTTTATGAAAGTTGATCGTCTTTACCATGATGTTGTCGTCTCAAATGATTCTAGAATTCCTGGAGTGTGGGGAGGTTGTGAGGAAGAAGTAGAAGACTTCCATCCTCTCTTAAATGCTTTAATCCTAGCCAGCCTAGGTCGTAGACTTTTCTCAGTGTTACAGATTTGGGGTATGTCACCCCCAGGTACTGAGAAAGGACAGGCAGATCCGGTATTGGAAGCACTGGAAATCCTTACCACCCACTAGGCTCAGCACTCAGATAGTCATTGGACTCACCCACATGGAAGCTAGGAAACAGAAGAGCAGTGTGCTTTTCAAGCTCAAAAGGGAAACTATTTTGTGGGACCTAGTTAAGTTGTCAGATAACCATCAGAGTATTAGTAGGAAACTCATTTCAGAGGAAAAGGCTAGCAGGTCATTTTCCTCCTGTCCATTCCTTTTCATGAAATTATCAGAAGGTATGTTATAATAATAGAAAGAGGATAGACCAGAAAGAGTTAGAATCCAGGGTCAGGGGCACAGTGCAGAATACAGTTGAGACTAAGGCAGTAAAATTAAAAGGCTGAGAAGCCAGGAGTGGTGAGGTGCAGTAAGCACAGCACTTGGGAGGTGGAGGCAGGTGGATCTGAAAGAAAAAATGGTTAGAGGGAGGGATGGGAGGGATGTGTGATAATATCGGGAACTTTGTTTCTGTAAGAACATATATTAGTTTTAAAAAGTGTTTAAGCACCTAATACAATTAATGTTGTTTAAGGAAAGAGATACAGCATATTATATAATTCACATGTAAATAGTCAATAAAATACTAATAGGTTGGTAACTCAGTACTCCTGAAGATAATGGTAAAATATAAAATTGTCATTGTTTTTTTGGTGTGTCATTTTTTTAATTTTATTAAAAAAAAAACTTAGCTTTTCTCATTTTACATGCCAAATGCATTTCATACTCCCTCCCCTCCTCCTGCTCCCTCTACTTTCCCTCCTCCCACACCCTATTCCACTTCCCATTTACTCCTCAGAAAGGGTAAGGCTTCCCTTAGATAGTCAACAAAGTCTAGCACATTGCTTTGAGGCAGGACCAAGGCCCTCCCCACTATATCTAGACTGAGCAAGGTCTCCCTCCAGAGAGAATGCAAGCAGTAGGGATAAATCCTGGTCTCACTGCCAGTGGCCCCACAGTCTGCCCCAGCCATACAATTGTCATCCACATTCAGTGTACCTTGTTTGGTTCCATGCTGGTTCCCTGCTGTCCGGCCAGAGCCAATAAGTTCCCATTAGCTCAGGTAAGCCGTTTCAGAGGTTATCACCATCATGGTCTTGATCTCTTTGTTCATATTCTCATTCCTCCCTCTTTTCAACTATACTTTGGGAGCTCAGCCCAATGTTCCACTGTAGTTCTCTGCATCTGCTTCCATCAGTTTCTGGATGTAGGTTCTATGATGGCATTTAAGATAGTCATCAGTCTGACTACAGGGCAAGGCCCATTCAGGCACCCTCTCCATAATTGTTTAGGGTCTTAGCTAGGGTCATCCTTGTGGATTCCTGGGAATTTCTCTAGTGGTAGGTGAAATTGAGTCACAGCACCAATGTCACCTGGTGCGAGTAAGAAGGAAGCACGAAACATGCAACAAACCCGCTTAGAAGTTTATTCAAGGAGACAAGCACAGGCCTGGTGGAGTCGGTGTGCAGCAAGAGAGGGCTGAAGATGGTGCGTCCAGCTTTTAAAGGCCACCTAGTGCATGGGCACAGGGGAATGACATAGCTATGGCACATGCATATGGTGGAGCTCACACATGTGCACAAGGGCTTACGTAGCTGCGTCATACGTAGGTGATACAACTATGCCATAAGTAGGTCACGCAGGGTCTTCTATGGTCCCCGGGCAGCTATGTATTTTGTCCAAGCACTTGTTCTCACATGTGTGGCCCTGGAACCCAGAAGTGCCAGCCATGCTGTGTGGCTAGAATCATAACACTAGGTTTCTTGCTAGCCCCATAATGGCTCCCTCAATCCAGATATCTCTTTCCTTGTTCTCCATCTCTGTCCTTCCCTGCTTCTCGACCAATCAGTTCCCTCTAGTTCTCCTCCCCCATCTCCTCCCTTCTTCTTCCCCTTCCACCTTCTATTTTTCCCCCACCCCCATGCTCCCAATTTTCTTGAGATCTTGTCCATTTTCCCTTCCCAGGGGGATCTGTAATATGTTTCTCTTAGGGTTCCCCTTGTTACTTAGCTTCTCTGGGGTCGAGGACTATCGGCTCCTTATCCTTTGCTTTACAGCTAGTATTCACCTATGAATGGGTACATACCATGCTCATCTTTCTGGGTCTGGGTTACCTCACTCAGGATGGTTTTTCTAGCTCCATCCATTTGCGTATAAATTTCAAGATGCCATTGTTTTTTACCGCTGAGTAGTACTCCATTGTGTAAATTACTACATTTTATTTATCCATTCTCCAGTTGAGCAACATCTACGTTGTTTCCAGGTTCTGGATATTACAGATAATGCTGCTATGAACATAGTTTCACAAATGTCCTTGAATTTTTTCCTTGAATGTATTATTTAAAAATACAAATGTAATAGGCAGGCATGGTGATGCCTACCTGCTAATACCATCACGTTGAAGGGGCAGAAAGACTTTGAGTTTCTGGCTACCCTGGGCTCCGTAGTGATATACTGGCTCAAAAACCCTAAATTAAACAAACAAATAAATACATACATACATACATACATACATACATACATACATACATACATACAATTAATGGGGAAATGGTTAAAAGTTAATGCTTGTAGAAGTGCATTTTAGGAGTGGAGTAGAGTAAGACAGAGAACAGATAGGGCAGGTTAGACATCATGTCTTCTAGGACTAGTGCCTCTTCAAAACTGTGAAGTGGATCTGGTGGCATAAGTCTATATTCCCAGCTACCTGGAGGGTGAAGAGAAGAATCACAAGTTCAAGGCCAGTGTAGGCAACTTATGTCTCAAAATAAGATGTAAAAGTGCTGGGTATATTGCTCACTGGTTATGTATTTGCCTGTTTATACAACTTTCTGTCTTCAGTCCCCCAGAAGAACCTATCGTTTTTTTTTTGTTGTTTTTTTTTGTTTTTTTTTTTTTTAAGAAGGGCAAATAAACAACCTGTAAGAAATGGAAGGGACTGGGCAACCAAGAGTTTGTGGTGGTGTTGGTTTTAGACATTGATTTGTGAAAAAAACTTGTTTTTCCTAGTGCAAAGGCATTGATTGAAGGACACCGGCTGACATAGGAGTAAAGAATAAAATATACAGAATAGGTATATTATCTGCTTTGGTGAAGTGCAGAATGTGAAAAAATGACTTCAAGTAAATTGTGAAGATATATTAAATGCTTACAGAGAGTACTCGATAAAGCAAAAAGTTATTTTTTATTTCTTCTAAATAGCTAGCTCTTCTAAAATCGTCTATTTTCTTGATGTAAGTTATACAGACACTTCTGAATTGTGCCGGCAGGAAAGAGTGAGCCGGCAGTAGAGCATTGCTTCTCTTCCTTAAGAGAACTGCCTTCTTGGGATTCCTTTACACCACGGCATAAAGAAATCACATTGTTTCTTTTGAGACCTTTACAAAGGTCTAGACTTTACAATATGATGATCTCTAATGAAAACGGAAAGCATATTCTATCCCAGTTTTCTGCGTTCATTTGACTATTCTAGGAAGTTCGCTTCTCTAGTTCCCTTTCTAGGTTCAAGCTTTTTGTTGAAGCTCGGTCACAGGGGTAATGCTGTCGTCTTTAAATTTGGTCATGGAATGTGTTACGGCGCTCCACTCGGGGGATGAGGCTCTGTTTGAGCTTGGTTAGTAACGTTTATTTTCTTTGGCAGAGAAGCTGATTGTCCAGGGGCATCTAACCAAAGTGGCAGAAGAATCAAAGCTTTCAAAAGGTTTGTTTCCTGTTTCTCTGTGGTCTGACAGTTATTCTGGATAATGAAAGCTAGTTTAAATTGTCACGGTTGCTGTGTTTTAGCCATGAGTTATTTCTTATAGTGCATGAAATGTCAATCTAGTAACAGTATCAGATACTTATAAATATTTCGATGTCTGTCTTAAGAAAAACTAGGAAAGTTTCTTTTAATGTTGGCATTTGTGTGTGGTTTTAAAGTTAATGCTTGCGGTAGATTTGCTTTTCACCTTTCTGTCTCATTTCTACATTGTTTTCAGTTTTCATCTCAAAATTTTAGTAAATACAGTGCAAACCTTTTATGAGTAAAAAATGCTTAAAATTTTATTTTGAAAATTATTGTATCTTTAATGTTCCTTATGACATTCAATATTTCTCTATTTTGTTCTCAACTTTATTAAAACAAAAGTGATGACTTTTGTCAGTGTAAAATTGTGTTGTATTTGATAATTAACAGTCCAGTAATTCTCCAAAGTAGTTTTTTTTTTCATTCTTTCTTTTTTAATTTTATTACAGTTGTTGAACTCAAGGAAGAAAGCTCAGGTTTCAAGCATCACGACGCTATTTTTAAGTATAGGAAAAGTATTTCCGTAAACCTGGTGGGTGTGCTTTGCTGTTAGAGTGGAGCTTTCCTCAGACTTTGCTAGCATAAAATTAAAAACGAGCTTCACAATGAAAGTCAGCTCCACAACAAAAGCTCAGATTTCAACATTTGAGTCTAGTGTATTTGGTATTGTCAGGGTAACTGATTTGCCTTTTTTTTTTTAAGTGTTTTTAAGCAGATTGTATTTTTTGAACGTCGGGTAGTGCACATTCTGAGTTTTGTGCACAGTGGATGCCATATTAGGAGGAAGAATGCACAGACTATGCCATGCTAATATTGTTCTGGCAAGCAGGCGTTAGGTTTCAGAATGGTGAACTATTTTTAGTACAGATGCAATTTATTTCATCTTATTAAAGTGCTATGAGAACAGGTTTTAAAATAGCCTTTACTTCACCATCTAAGTGCCTATTCTAATCTGTTGATTGAGTAACCGACACCTCACCCTGGAAGCAAAGCAGAGGGCGAAGGTGACTGGCGCTTCCTTAGGAAAAGTGCCTTGCTGCCTTAGAACTTCTGTGCATTCCGGAATAGAATATATTTCCTTGAATCAGGTGACGTTTTAGAGAAAGATGTGCACAACATTACTGATTTGAGAAAATGATGGGTTTACAATGCATATAGAAAGTTTTGAAGAACCTGTTTTGATTTCACATTTCTACTTTTGAATCTTGGTTTTGGTTTTGTTTTTTGAGAAAAGCTCTCACTGTGTAGCTTTGCTTAACCTTGAGTTTATGTCTCAGCACCCCAAGTGCTGAGATTACAAATGGGAATGAACGCATTTGGCTGGGTTTTTATCTAATGGAACAAGCTGGACAAGTGTTCAAGGTTCTTTGTTTCAGGCTGATATTTATTAAACCTATTATGTCAAATAATTCCATGAAAGTGAGTTTAATTCATTTTGCAGGAATGATAATATAAATATAAGTTTTACTTTTTATTAATCGACTTTTGTTAATACTTTTCATGTTGCCAGAATCCTGAGACCAAGATGGGTGGCCACAATAGTTATATTTTAAATGTTTTCAATCTGGCTATAAAATATTTCCCTTAAATTTGACTAAATTATTTGTCCTTTAAAAATGCATTTACTGATTTTTGTGGTGGACTTTTTTTTTCCCCCAATGAAAATGACAGTTGCTAAGACTAAATGATCAGCTGTTACCAGTCTTACTTATTCCTCTGAAGACTTCATTTAGCATGGCATATAATCATGTCATGTGTGCTTTCTGATTTAGGACTAGCTCAAGCTACTGTCATTACATATCCATAGTAGCTTAGAAGTAAAAGGAATATAAGTAGATAATTCTACTAACTGGATATCCTCAGGCAGCTCACTTTAGATCTGTTTTGTTTTGTTTTGTTTTTCCAGACTAGGGTTTCTCTGTGTTACAGTCCTAGCTGGAACTAGCTCTTGTAGACCAGGTTGGCCTTGAACTCACAGAGATCCACCTGCCTCTGCCTCCTGAGTGCTGGGATTAAAGGCGTGCACCACCACGCCTGGCTTCTCACTTTAGATCTTTAAACCACTGTTATTGGTGTGTGTTAGGCTGGTTTTTGAGACAGGTTCTTACTGTGTGTCATTGACTGGACTCAAAGCCACAATACTGTGACATCACCACCCCCTCAGTGAGGGATTATATGTGTCCCAGCATGCCTAGGTTTACTTTCCTCATTTGTAAAATGAAATTTATCTTACAGGATTATCGTGATATCCTTAAAATGCATTTATGTGTTTATTTGTGGGTGTGAGGTGCACACTTGCCATGCATGGCATGCCTAAATCTATCTATGATGAATGACAGCCTGTGCGAATTGTTCTCCTACCCTGTGGGTTCTGGGGATTGAGCTAAGACTGTCAGGCCAGATGCAAGTACCTTCTGCTGAGCCATCTTCCTGGCCCTTTTGTGGGAATTTATTGATATAAATTTATTTTGATTATTATTGATGTAAATATGTGCTTCCTGCTTTATAAGCTTTATAAGCAGGAAGCACTGTCCTCACGTTGAACAAAGGTTAATACAATTAGATTTGGTACTCTAATCCCAGCATTCAGGATCCAAGGCAGGAGGATTGCCATGAATCTGAGGCTATTCTGAGCTACGTAGCAAGTTCCAGGTCAGTTTAAGATACAGAGTAAGGCCTTGACTAAACAAAAACAATAAAAGTGAAATCTTTGTCCTTCTTGATCTTCAACTTTACCTTCTTTCCCAGAAATGGGTCCAGTGGTGTATACAGAAATTTCAAAGGGGGCTGGAGAGTTGACTGAACATGAACAGATAAGAGTACTTACTGCTCTTTCAAAGTTCAGTTCCCAGGACCCACATCACATCTGTGATTCCATCCCCAAGGACTCAGATACCTCTGGCTTCTGTAGGCACTTCCAGTTGAATGCACATATCCACAGGCAAACATGAACATCTACAATTAATTATAAACAGTACCTTTTAAAGATTGATTTTTTGTTCTTAGATATGTTATATATGTGTGTATATATGTATATATGTGTGTGTATGTATGTATGTCTCTGTTGGTATATACAGGTAAGTGCAGGTTCCCTCAGAATCCAGAAGAGTGTGTTAGATCCTCTGGAGCTAGAGTTACAGGGGCCTGTGTACTGCCCAAGGCAGATGCTGAGAACGGAACCCAGGCTCACTGGAAGAGCAATGCTCGGTCTCAGCTGTTGAGTCCCCTCTCTAGCTCTAGTAATAACTTTTTTAAACTACAGACTTGGATACTGCCGCATGACCAGAAATAGATGTTCTGTCGTTTGTTTTGTTCTGTCTGCTGTTTGATTCTTGAATAGATTTAGTGAAGTTAATAAATATCTTCATGCACCCATCTCTAGCAATAAGCATTGATTGATATCTGTTATATATGCTACTAGAGCTTGAAAATACACGTGTAACAAAAACTTCATAGCTTGCTGGGTCTGGGCTGTAATCCCAGCACTTACTAGCTGAGGCAGGAGATCCATGAGTAAGAGGTAAGCACGGTCTACACATGAATCCCTGTCTCAGGAAAGATACGAAGGGGTAAGGGGAGAAGTAAAATGAAACAAAATCTCTAAATATATTTAACTAAATATGCAAATATTTTAAAGCTCTCTGTGTATGTGTGTGTGAATTTTACTTACTGTGCTATACTTTTTAGTTAGTAATATTAAGTATTTTCAATACACATTTTATCTTCCCATAATGATAGTACTATAGTGAGCATCCTTATGTAATACCTGACATAATCCATTATTTCCTTAGGGAGTTTACACATTTTATTTATTAGATTTATTAATTATGCATGTATGAATATTACTCTGCATGCATGTATGTCAACCATACATGTGTCTGGTGCCCACAGAGGCCACAAGGGGTGTTGGATCCATAGAACCTGAAGTTATAGTCGGTTGTGAGCCACTCTCTTGGTGCTGGAACCAAAGCAGGATTCCCTACAAGAGTAGGAAATGCTCTAAACTACTGAGCCATCACTCCCAATTCATGGTTTTGCATATTTTGATATTTGGTGTATATTGTCACTAATGGTACAGTCAGATTTATGCCATGATTATTTATGATCATGAAGATAGTAATCTACTTAATGAATATGATTATCTTATTAGAGAAATAGCATCTATATATTCCCAGAAAGTGGAGTATGATCAACGGGGAGGGGTGACACAACAGAGAAGATTAATCAAAAGTAACATACTAGAGAAACAGTTAAAGTAATGAGATAAAAGCCATACCTACAGCGTGGGCCAGATAGGGGAAATGGCTGTTGAGGTTAGGGAAATGTCGATTTAACAAAGAACTGTAGACTGTAGTGAGCTGTTATACAGAGCCCTATAAAGAAGCCTACATAACTGAACTCCTGTGGGAATCAATACGGGGATGACAGTAGGGCTAAACTTTGTGGTATGAACTTAGCTGATTCCTAGACGTGATGGTACAAAGTTTTGGCTGGGGGAATGACCTTCTATGAAGTCCTGTCCTAAAGAATGCCATAGAATGTATAGATATGCTAGTATAATGATTGGGACTTAGTCACTCACATCTTCAATAAACTGTTGGCTGTGATTGGACACTGAGAGCAATGGCCTAGAATGACTTGGTCAGATGTGGCAGACTAACTCTTGAAAACAGCACCGGAACATTTGAAACAGGCGTCCCTTCTTGTTGTAGTTCCCATTCATTGTGTTTGCTTTAGAAATGGGCTCCTCATGTTAAGGGGAACTTTTATAATTGTGAGTTTTCGGTGATTTTTGTGGCTCTGCACTGTTAAGCTTCCAGTCTTTTCCTTCAATCTTCTTCATACAATGTCCTCATTGCCCTGGGAATTTTGCTGCGTTTGTCGTGCTTGCTTGATTACTGTAGCAGTTTGCTGCATTTTTGTTCCCAGCTGATAAGTAGACAGACTTAAATAAGAGCCCCAGCCCTCGGCATAGCAGGCAGGAGCCACAACACGATCTGCTGCGACTCTGAGAAATCAACCAGCATTGCGTTTTGGGTGGGAGGTGAAGAACAAGGAGACTCAGTGATCTCAACTGATTTTTAGCATAGATTCTGAACATTCATACTGAAAGCAGTTTTCTTAATAGAAGTGTTGAATTATAATAACATTTTGACTTTTGTGCTTTTCCTAATAGAAAACCAGACAAGAGCCAAGGAATCTGATTTATCGGACACTCTGAGTCCAAGCAAGGAAAAAAGCAGTGACGACACTACAGGTGAGTTTTAACCTAGTGTTTACCAATCTGAACAGTCTCTTGGCAATTTAGGTTTATTGGTTACTGTGCATAGAAACTTCAGAGTTTGTTTTTAATAAAAAAGCATTGTTTTTATTTATCAGATCCCTCTATAAAATCCTGGATATTTTGTTAAAACTAGTTTCAACTATCCAAGCATAGAAGATGTATACTTTGTATTTATTATGATAATAATAATTTGCTGATAGATTTTTAAAATTCTACAATTCTCTTTCTCCCCACATAGACGCCCAGATGGATGAGCAAGACCTAAATGAACCCCTTGCTAAAGTGTCTCTTTTAAAAGGTACTTTAATGTGTTTTCACCACATTTTAAACCAGGATTTTAGACTCACCTTTTGCTACAAATTCTGTTTTATATAGGTGTGAAGCTTTTCATTTTAGTTTACTGATTTAAAACTGTCTAAAGTAGGAGGAATTAAAATTTAAAGTGTTGGTGCTCGATGCTTGCTAAAAAATACATATACACATTTGAATTACAGGATAACTTGAGTCAGTGAAGACACAGCAGTGAGTGGTTGAGTCTGAAATGCAGTTGTATTTGTGCTTTCCCTTGTGTTTCTAATAGAAACGTATTCACATTCTTCACATAATTAGGATAAGATAAAGCTCTTAGCTGGCTAGAAGGAATTATATATCCTTTCTGCTGTCAAATTGTAGTAGATGTCCTTAAATTTCAAACTTTGCTGGTCTTCCTCATTTCCCGGTAATTATCTAGTTCTTAAGACTCTTTGAGAAATTTGGAGGTAAGACTTTGTTTTTCTTTTGCAGTTTTGCTATTTTCCTGTCTCTCTTCTCCTCCACCTCCTTCCATGCTCCACCCAGTCCCTCTCATTCATGTCATCTTTTCCTTTACTTGTTGCTGTTACATGTGCACATAGGAATACATGAGTGCAACCTTCATAGTCTGTGTAGTGCAGCCTGCATGCGTGTGGGTTCAGTCAGGGCTGAGGACTTAGTGATTGGGTGACCAGTTAGGCCTCATCCTCAGGGAGGAGAGTCTCCCTTTCTCACTGGGCTGAGATGCTGTGGTGAACCTTGCTAACGTGTCCCAATCCAAAAAGGAAGGATGTTTATTTCTTGGTAGTTAGTCTTAGAATAGAGTGGATAGGGAGTCGCCATGATTCTCCTGCTCCAGACAGACGCAGGTTAAGATCCTCCCTGAGACGGGGTCTTTTGCCTCTCTACAACCTCAAGTGTAAGTGCTCCAATAAAGTGTGTTCTGAGAAGAATCCTGTTGCGGTCGTCTCTTCTGCTGGCGGGAGCGGCGTGCCACAGGCTTTAGTGTAAGTCTGAGTTACCCTGACTGCTGGGTGGTGATGGCACTGATCACTTGACTGGAAAGGCAAACACCTGAAAGAGAGGGAAGTGCGCCTCTGTGTAAGTCTGGGACGCTGTTTCCAGAGATCAGCAAAGGCTGGAGGCCTAGCCTGACAGTGGGTGGTGCCACCCCTAGGCTGGAGGCCTCGCCCTGATGTGTGTGTGGTGCCACCCCTAGGCTGGAGGCCTCGCCCAGATGTGTGTGTGGTGCCACCCCTAGGCTGGAGGCCTCGCCCAGATGTGTGTGTGGTGCCACCCCTAGGCTGGAGGCCTCGCCCAGATGTGTGGGTGGTGCCACCCCTAGGCTGGAGGCCTGAGTGGAAATGGAAAGGAGTCAGTTCCTCAGCACCAGGGTGCTGCTTCCTGTCTGCCCCATGAGAGCAGCCCTTGCCACACATTCCCATTGTTGTGGTGCCCAGAGTTAAAAGAACCAGACTATACAGGCTGAAAACCACATCCCTGAGCGACATATCCTTCCTTCCTTACGTCATGTGTCAGACGTGTTCAAAGGCGCAATGAGTACATGCTGTTTTACATTTCTGCCATCCCTGGCTGTCCTGAGTGGATGAAGGAGGCGGTGTTAGAGACAGCTCTCAGGACGTTTCCTACAACCAAGACTTTAGTTGTCTGGGGGTAGCCAAAGCAGTGTATAGTGAATGTCATTTTTCTGTGTGTTCTAGAGTTAACAGTGTGGATTTGGGCCTGTCATGTTTTCTTATGTGACTTTCACGGCTTGTTGAAGAGAAAAATAGGTTTGCACGGCAATCCCAGACTGAAGATAGGGAATATTTTCCACTGGTGTCTGAAGATTTGATGGCTGTGGTTTTCTCCACTACTATTAAAGAGGTTGCTTTCAAATTATTTTGACTGAATTGCAGAAGAAATACATTATTATAAGTATTCATGAGCCCGTGGCTGGGGATATTCCTTATTTGGGAGAATACTTGCCATGCATACATGAGGCCTAACATCTTGCCACAGAGGGAGGAAGGAAGG
>NW_026068190.1:800326-849495 GCF_014885135.2 Alexandromys fortis
TCCATAATCCAGGAAAGTTCCTGAGGATTGCTAACCCAGGCAGCCAATGTGTCCTTCAGTCTGATGAGTTAGTTCCCTTTGCTTACTTATCTGTACTAGGCGACTCTTGGGTGAGAAGGCATGATTGTTTTCATGTCATAGTAATTAAAATGAATGAATGTTTGCACAGTTTATAAATCTTATAGAAATACAAAAATATTATTATATAAGAGGTTATTGATACTGGAAAAAAGGAATGAGGTCATTCAGCAGCTCAAGGCCCTGGGTTTTAAGATTCTCTGCACGCAAAACAAATAAGTAAACAAACAAGTTGGCCCTGGGAAGGGGAGCTCTGTTAAACAAAGAGACAAAAGAGCTGGTACTGGACAGAGGTGAACAGAACCTCAGTGCTTTATGGGAACATGAAAAAATAAGGAAGGAAATTTAAGTAATAAACACTCACAAAGGTTGCAGTTTATATGGTCTTTTATGCTCATAAAGCCTTAAATATTTTTGTCAGCTAAATCTGGATTTTTAAGTAGCATTATGATTGTGTTAATTATATTCAACTGTTATTAATGTTTTTTATTTATTTTAATTTATTTCTAATTATGTGTATGTGTAGATAGAGGAAGGCCCCCAACATTGACCTCTGGTCTCTATATTCACAAATACGCATACATGTGTGCATGCATGTATCCAAACATGTATACACGCGTATGAACACATATATATCCGTACACCATGCACATTCTCATGCACAAACATGTACATATATGCACTCACCCACACACACTAGTTCTCTGTCTCTCTCTCCTTTCATCCCCTCTTCCTCCCTTCTCTCTCCTTACATTTCTGCATGATTGTTAACTTTTGTTAATGAAATAGTATTTTTTTAAAAGATTTATTTATTTATTGTGTATACAACATTCTGCCTCCATGTATGCCCGCACGCCAGAGGAGGCCACCAGATCTCAGTACAGATGGTTGTGAGCCACCATGTGGTTGCTGGGAATTGAACTCAGGACCTCTGGAAGAGCAGCCAGTGCTCTTAACCTCTGAGCCATCTCTCCAGCCCCCTGAAATAGTATTTTTAACAATAGCTGTTCAAAGATTTTGAAGCTGCTTGTGATATCAAGATTTGGGCAGGCAGGAGAATAAGGAACTCAAGGTCATCTTCAACTCTGTAGCAAATTTAGAGGCCCATCTGCCTCTCAATAAAATAGATTTTACAACTTGATTTTTTAAAGTTATTTTTAGATTTATTTTTAATTAAATGTGTGTGGGGGTAAGTGAACTTGAGTGCAGGGACCTATGGAGGCTAGAATAGGTTATCCGATTCTGTGGAGGTGGAGCCACAGGAGGTTGTAAGCTGCCTGTTGTAGGTGCTTGGAGCTGAACTTTGGTCCCTTCTGAACACTCTGAATGCTGAGCCATCTCTCCAGTGCCCTGCAACTTTTTTTTTTTTGGTTTGTTTTTGTTTTTTTGTTTTTGTTTTTGTTTTTGTTTTTTTTTTTTTTTGAGACAAGGTTTCTCTGTGTAGCTTTGGAGTCTGTTCTGGAACTGTCTCTCTGTAGACGAGGCTGGACTCAAACTCACAGAGATCCGCCGGCCTCTAACCTCCCAAGTGCTAGATTAAAGGCGTGCGTCACCACCGTCTCATTTTTTTAAGAACAGAGTGTTAACAGACTAGAGCGATGACCCAGTGGTTAAGAGCACTTGTTGTGCTAGAGGACTCAAGTTTTGCTCCCAGCACCCACATAGTGGTTTACAACTATTCATAACTGGTTTGAGGGGACCCAGTACCCTTCTGAGTCCTCTGGGCACCAGGTATGAATGTGGTGTTTGTTTTGTTTTTTGTTTTCTCAAGACAGGGTTTCTCTGTAGTTTTGGAGCCTGTCCTGGAACTAGCTCTTGTAGACCAGGCTGGACTCGAACTCTAGACATCCGCCTGCCTCTGCCTCCTGAGTGCTGGGATTAAAGGCATGCGCCACCACCGCCTGGCCCTGAACAGAGATTCTTGTGTCTGTTTAGAAATGCCTGTACCCGTTGAGCCTTGCTAGTCCTCATTTCTTTGTTGAAGAATTTCTTCTCTTTTTTCATTTTTATTTAAGTTCCAAGTAAAGTTTTTTTGTCTTAATGTTAAATTTCAAGATTGATGGTGAAGGATCTGGAAAGAAGGTTCCCATGGTAAATTAGGAACTTGCTGCCAAGGCTGATGACCTGAGTTCAAGCTCTGGGACCCCCATGGAGCAGAAGAGCTTACTTCCTTATGTTGTCTCCTGACCTCTACATATGTACTGTGGCGTGCATGTCACACACACACACACACACACACACAGGAACAACAATAGTAATAGTAAATATAATTTGAAAATTGATGGATGTTATGCCTATCTCACCAAATTTCGAGTTTTACAGGGTCTGTATGTCAGCACAATATATGTTAATTTCTGTATTTGATAGTACTGGTATTCATGTTAACTCTATGTTGTTAAAGGTAAAAATGACTAATAAGCTTACTCTAATTTGCTTCTAAGTTTATTTAACTCATTTGTGCCTTGTGATTAGCTGTGTGTGTCTAAACATGAAAAAGAATGCCAGATTTAACTATAGAGATTATAATGCAGTACTAACGCTTGTCTTTAAAATAAACATGTTTTTGTCAGATGACTTGCACGGTGCACAGTCAGAAACTGAGGCCAAACAGGAAATTCAGCATCTTCGAAAAGAATTGCTCGAAGCCCAGGAGCTAGCTAGAGCAAGTAAACAAAAATGCTTTGAACTTCAAGGTGAGATCAAGATCTCTGCAACTTTGTGGGGGCCTATGAAAGCAGCAGAGTGTGATTTGAAGTCACAAAACTCAGAACCCAGAGGGCACTGCAGGGTCTCCAGAACCAGGGCTTTGCTAGGCTTGTTCTCAGACATCCACTCAACCTTCTAAGCTTCCATTTCAGATGGTAAAATGAGGACGGGGCAGTGGTAGTGCGCACCTGGAGGCGAACCAACCTGGTCTCGAGTGAATTCCAGGACAGCCAGGGCTACACAGAGAAACCCTATCTCGATTCTCCACTCCACCCCACCAGTCCCTCACTCCCTACCACCCACCCACAAGAAAAAAAAAAAAGAACACTTTACCAACAAAAGGACTCCTCCATTGTTAATTACATGGTAATTTTAGGCTGAATGTCCCTTATCATAACATTCCAGATTTCAGATTTTTTTTTTTTTTTTGGATGTGAGGTGCCTGGTCAATCAGTGCAGCACAAGACATGGGGAAACCCATAAATTGAGCCATACCTAATAGTAGTGCTCACTTTGGGGTGGGGCGTGAGGTATAGTGGGCAAGGTTTGAGGTGTAGAATCTTCCGAGCTGAGCACAAGTTTAATGCCAACCTGGGTAGATAGACTCCCTCAAAAAGGAAATATAAAAGAAAAGAAGAAAAAAAGAACTAGAATCTTCTCATCTTGGTAATTTCTCCTCCTTGTGGCTCGTGTATCTGGTAATCATTGGCCAATAGGGACCATGCTGGAGCTTATGCTTCCTTAGCCTTCTGGTATTTGCCCTTGGCAATGAAGTTCTCGGAGAGCCTAAGATCTCATGGATTCTTGTGGCATCCTTAGGTTTCATAGAAGCCTTTCCTGAGCAGAGGAACAACTGAAATGCCAAGAACCCGGAATCTTCTGAGACTGTTTCCTTTCCTTACTTATTATTGTCTTGTGTTCCTAAAATCTTGATGACTAATACTGATAATACTTATCACCTAACTCTTGTGTGTTTCAATAAACTATAAAAAGAAAACTTTCAGAAATTTCTAGCTGTGCACTTGTGAATGCTTTTCATTAACTTACAATATTAGATGCTCTTTTTTTGTTTTGTTTTTGCTTTTTAGCTCTTTTGGAAGAAGAACGTAAAGCTTATCGAAATCAAGTTGAGGAATCTGCTAAACAAATACAGGTTCTCCAAGGTATGGGGTATCCCGATTCTGCTAGAGATGGCTATGGTTATCTTAGGGTTCAGTGATTGAAAAGGAATGAAAGTAAGATTGCAGAGAATCCTCAGTTGTCATGGCTCTGGTTCTTCCCTAGAAACCGTCATACTGGGCTTCTGGACAATTTTTCTTTAAAGGAGATAAGGAAGGGATTGTCCCAGGAACCCATTGTTTATACTCTGGAGTCATAAAGGCAGGGGTGATGCTAATTGTGGTGGTGCCTGCCTGTGATATTGGCACTCAAGATATGAGGCAGCAAGGTCTTGAGTTCAAGACCCACCTCAGCTACATAATGAATTTGAGGTTTGCCTTAGCTCCCTCACCCAAAATATTTTCATCAGCAAGAGGATAGAGAAATATGTATTACATACAAACATACATATGCATCCCTTTCTACTTAATGTTTGTTTTTCTATCTATATGAAGGCACTGGAAAGACAAAGAGAATAAATACCAAAATATTAACATAAGTCTCATCCTCATCTCTGTGGGGAAAATAAAATTTACTTTAGCTTTTGGCTTTCCCCATTTGTATCTGTATTTTGGCATTTTATGTGTCTAACATAAGTTGCTTGTGTAATTTCATCAAACAGCTCTGACAAGCTGCATACTAGCTGTGTCCTGTAATGTGCTGTAGTTTTGTTCTTAATTCTGTGACCTCAGAAAAGATAGATAATACAGATAATGCACTTTTACAGTCCAGCTACAGAGGTTGCATGTGGATATGGAGAATCTCCAAGAGGAAAAGGACACTGAAATCTCCTGCACGAGAGATAAATTGCTTAATGCCCAAGATGAGATTTTGCTCCTTCATCAGGCAGCAGCAAAGGCTGCTTCTGAGCGGGACACTGACTTTGCTTCCTTACAAGAAGAGCTTAAGAAGGTGAGAGTGGAACTTGAGAGCTGGAGGAAAACAGCGTCAGAATATGAGCTAGAAATCACCAGTTTACAGAACAGTTTCCAGCTTAGATGTCAGCAGTGTGAAGACCAGCAGAGAGAGGAGGCAACAAGGTTGCAAGGTGAGTGAGTGCTTAGGCATAAAGCCCCTAACTCTTGCTTTCAAGGAATAGGAGGGGGTGGCCCTTGGTCCATGTTTTCCCAGCCCACAACTCATGGTAGCAGTGATTACTTTGATAGAAGGTGACTGTGTAAGCCAGGGCTCCTGTGCTAGGGTTGTAGGTACAGGTCTACAGGTTCTGTGATAAGTGTATTTTTACAGGCACATACTATTAATTCTTTATAATGCTATTGAGGAGTATATGTCATAATAATGGTATACACCTATAATTCCAGCACCTAGGAAGTAGAAACCAGAGGATTGTGAGTTTAAAGCCTGCCTGGGTTATATCCTGAAAGTGTATGTCAAAAACTGGCAAACATTAACATTGTCTTAAAACAATGAAGTGGAACTCGTAATGCCGTTGCTCAGGAGGCAGAGGCAGGTGGTGCACTGTGAGTTTGCAGCCATCCTGGTCCTACACAGAGCCTTCTCAGCCAGTCTGAGCTACACAGTGATCTCCTAGCCCATAAACAAACAAACGAACAAACACAGTGAAGTAGGAAAAGAAACACTGTTTTTTAAGGTGACAGCATCTCTTTGAGCTATAGAAGCAAAGTGACAGGGATCAAAAACTGCCCTGTAAAAACCCACCTGCTCTTAAGAGGGGAAATGTGTTCTCTGAAGTGTTACTCTGTCTCCTTTGAATACAGTGTTTTCTGGTTTCTATATTAACAAATAGGCTTTGTGGCTCTTTTAGGTGAGCTAGAGAAGTTGAAAAAGGAATGGAATGTCCTGGAAACTGAATGCCATTCTCTAAAAAAGGAAAATGTTTTGTTGTCATCAGAACTGCAGCGGCAAGAAAAAGAATTGCACAAGTATGTAAGAATTTCCCTTTAACTTAAAAATATTTGTTTTTAATTTTTATGAAAATTAAATTTTGATACTTAGATATTTTGGAGTCAAATGTTCAGCCAAACTGGTTATTTGACAAATTAAACATAGTAAGTATTACATCGTTTAATTCCATTTTACCATACTTGTCATCAGAACCGCAGCGGCAAGAAAAAGAATTGCACAAGTATTTTAACCACTGAGCCATCTCTCCAGCGGCTGAATTTTCCTTTCTAATGCCATTATTTTGCTCAGTTCTTTCATATGTTTTATGTATATTACATTTTGATAATTAATAAAACAAATGTTTACTTGTAACATGAAAGTTAGTCAAAGCAATGCCTAAAATAGGAAAAGAACAAAATAAAGGCCCACCGTACGTACATATATGCTTACATGTGTATGTATTGATTAGCTGTGTGGCAGCACGTGTAAAGAAGATGGTTTTGTTTATTTGTTAGTACTTCGAAATAGGCTCTCATGTAGCCCAAGCTAACGCTGAACCTGCTATGTAGTCAAGGTTAGCCCTAAACTCCTAACTTTGGTTTTGGTCTACCAAGTGTTATGACTGTAGGCATTGACTACTGCACCCAGCTTGGTTTTGTTGTTGTTGTTGTTTTGTTTCTTTTATATTGTAGTCTCTACTGGCCTGGGGCTTTTCACTGTGGCCGAGGTCCTCCTGCCTCAGCCTCCCTGTAAATCAATCATGCAGATATTCAAGATCTTTACGTTTACGATGATTGGTTTTTTAGGTGAATTTATTTAATTTGGTATTTTTATTGTTTGTTTGTTTGTTTTGAGACAGAATTTCCTTAGGTAACCCAGGTTGGGCTTGAATTTGAGAGCCTGTTTTAGCTTCCTCAGTCCTAGGATTTTAGTTGTGTGTCACCACACCCAGTCTAGTTTGTATTACTTAATAGTTCTTGTTTTTTAAGTATTGATATTTTAAAGATTCTGAACCTTGTAATCTCTCATTTTTGAGATGTGATTAACAGAAATCTAGCAGACTGTTAAAGAACTATTCTTTTTAAATTATGTTATTGTTGTTTAAATGTTAAAAATAACATTTACAGATTGCATGTGACTAGAAGCCCATGACTTCAAATGTTAGACTCCAGTTGGGTATTTACTGCTTGCCTGGAGAACCATCTGTGTGGGATGCTAAGGCAGGGAGAATCCCTTGTGAGACACCCATCTCACAAACCAACCAAAACAAAACAATGGGTTCTAGAAAGGTACACTGTATCAATACATATCATTGTTTTAGTCATCTGTTACACTCACATAAAGTACATAAGATATATTAATTCTATTTCCTGAACATTTCTGCCCGAGTACTCTAAATTTATTTGCTAAGCTTCTCTTTAACTATCAGACCCTCCTTAAGAATCTTCCCCTTGGGCTGGAGTGATGGCTCAGAAGTTAAGAGCATTGCCTGCTCTTCCAAAGGTCCTGAGTTCAGTTCCCAGCGACCACATGGTGGCTCACAACCATCTGTAATGGACTCTGGTGCCCTCTTCTGGCCTGCAGGTGTACACACAGACAGAATATTGTATACAAAATAAATAAATAAATAAATAAATAAATAAATAAATAAATAAAAAAAAAAAAAAAAAAAAAAAAAAAAAGAATCTTCCCCTTGCCAGGTGGTGGTGGCACGCCTTTAATCCCAGCATCCAGAAGCAGGTGTAGGCAGATCTCTGTGAGTTCAAGGCCAGCCTGGTCTGCAGAGAGAGTTCCAGGACAGGCCCCAAAACCACAGAGAAACCCTGGCTCAAAAACAAACAAACAAACAAACAAAAAAAAAAATCCGCCCATTGTATTAACAGAGTGAAATAAATGCTCTGTAGTTCTTTGTTCGTAGTATTGGATGTGATTAAGTTCCATTCTGAAAGATATAACTTTGAAAATCTGACATTTAAAAAGATGTTTTTTGTGTGTGGGTGTTTTTGCCTGTGTTCATGTATACCATGTGCATGCATTGCCTGAAGAAGCCAAAAGAGGACAACGTAGCCCCTGGAACTGTAGTTACAGATGGTTGTGAACTGCAGTATGAATGCAGAGGCTCAAACACAGGGCCTCTGGAAGAGCAACCAGTGCCATCTCTCCAACCCTAAAATCTTAGTATTTAACTGCTTGTGGGAGCTAACTTTTCTCTAAGCCAGACAAATCTTTTTTTTTTTTTCTCACTGTTCTCAAAGAATTGAAAACAAGGGATTATTACTATTTTTCATACTGAAGATTGAACCCAGGGTCTTGGTCATGTTAACCCCATGCTCTACCCAGTTTCTGAAAAAGGCATTGATGTTCATTCATATCAAGTTACTTTCCTCATGTGTACATTATTTTTAATAGCAAATTATAAAAATCATCCATATAATTAAAGCTAGAAAATAGCCTCAGATGTTGTCTTAGTTAGGGTTTCTGTTGCTGTGATAAAACACCATGCCCAAAACACCTTGGAGAGGAAAGGGCCTTGTAACTCGGGTCACAGACCATCTCTGAAGGAAGTCAGAGTAGGAACCTGGAGGCAAGAACTGAAGAATAGGCCAAGGAGGATCAATGCTTATTGGCTTTTTCTTGTACAATCCAGGACCACTTGCTCAGGGGTGGCACCATTCACATGGACTGAGCCCTCCCACATCAATCATCAATCAAGAAAACACCCCACAAGCGTACCCACAAGCCAGTCTGGCAGGGCCATTCCTCAACTAAGGCTCCCTCTTCCCAGATGAGTCTAGACTGTGTCACGATGACATAAAACAGGCAGTACGGAGGTGGATGTTTGACACAAGTAGACACAGAGACCCCCCCCCCCCCTTGATATTTGCTGCTTATGCACATCTGAGAGCTCGGGAAATGTTTCTTCAGAGAATAAGGGGTCCCAGCTAAGTGACCAGGTCCATAGTCCACAATTCAGGTTCTCCTCTCAGTCTCCCCATGTGGTGGCACTTTTCATTTGAGCAGGTTTGTGTGAGTTAGCAATGATGCCTAAGCTTCAGGTTTCTGATCCCATTCTATTTTTGAGTATTTACTCTTGTAACATAGTTGAAATATGCATTTATAATACAATTTGTAAAGATAATTTGGTATACTAAAGTATGTAATTAGGACCAGACATGGGGGTGCCATATCATATCCTTAATCCCAGCATTTGGGAGTCAAAGGCAGGCAGATCTCTTCGAGTTCAAGACCCACCTAGTCTACAAAGGAAGGTCCAGGCCAGCCAAAGGATGACCCTGTCTCAAAGCGAGAAAATGAAGCAAAAACAAAGAAAACTCCCAAAGTATAATTAGTCATTTCTTCTATTTATAAAATTTCTACTTTTATGTATATTTGAAAGGATACAGCTTTAAACTTCAAGGGATTTTTTTTTAAGTGTCTTAATGCCTTTTCCTTACTGAAATTGTCTTACTTTTTTTGTACCATTTTTTTCTGCTGTGAAATACACTCCTCCCACCTAGTGAAATGCTGTGATCCTGGGCTCTCTCTGCCCAGGATCCAGTGTGCGCTGTGAATGACTGTCCGTGTTTATGTTGCAGTTCTCAGAAGCAGAGTCTGGAGCTCACGAGTGACCTCAGCATCCTGCAGATGACCAGGAAAGAGCTCGAGAACCAAGTGGGATCCTTGAAAGAGCAACATCTTCGTGACTCAGCTGACTTAAAAACTCTTCTCAGTAAGGCTGAAAACCAAGCAAAGGATGTTCAGAAAGAGGTAAAGCGAAAAGACATGCTCAGCCCAATTATGGTTGGACTTAAAGCCAAAGGCAAATCAGATATCCATGCTACTTAGAAATAAAGAAAAGCAGAAAGCACATTACCTGACAGTTGACACTTGGAGCATCCCACCCAGCCTGGTAATTACTAGCTGTGCGTCACGATCCCTATCCAGAGGATTGATCTAGTGTTTGCTCTCACACATCCAGACATAAGAGCTAGTTTTTAACTTTTCTCTGTTGACTGACATGAGAGACCCTTTGTAGCAGATTGCTTGGTCTATTTAAGTATCAAAGAGTGTGCAATAATAAATGAAGCATTCTTTTGGAAGGCAAACTGCAATCTAGGACAGCATCGTAGCTGGAGCTATATGCTCCTGGGAAAGTGGCTAAGACAGTGACTTGTGCTTGTCATTCCAGCGATGAGTTCAAGGCTTTGTTGGTTACACAAATATATATACAGATGGGCAAGGTGATGGACACCTACAGTCCCAGCACTTGGGAGGCAGAGCAGGAAAATCAGGAGTTCAAGGTCAGCCTCAGCTGCGTAGTGCGTTTGAGAATAGCTTAAGCTGCATCAGATCCATGTCAGAAAACAAACAAGAAGAAAAAAATTACTTAAAATTCACCTATATACAGACAGCCAAATGCCTGCTCTGTGGCACTGTATACCCCACCCCTACTTTCTCTTGGTCTTCACAAATATCCACACTTGAGTTTTCATGTGATTTTGTTTATACCTCAATTCCATTAACTTGTGGAATAATCGTGTTAATGATGGTAAAAGGTTGACTTTGGAAGGGACCCACCCCAGGTCGTTCTGAACAGGATAAGTAAAGCTGACCACGGGGCAGTAAAAGTTGTGTTCGCTCCTGCTGGCCTTCCTGCACTGACGCCTGACCAGCTCAGGTTAATCAAGCCTGTCTGCTCATCAGGAAGCTCCAGCTGGAGGCTTGCTGACAGGCAAGATTCTTCATGATATAGAAGGAAGTGAAAGATAGGTCTTGTCTTTTAAAATGAATTTTTTAAAAGTTCTTTTTAGGAAATAAAATGTGAGTTTCTCTCTGCACTTCCCCTGGAGCATTCTGAGTTTGGAAATGATTGTTCTTCTGTCTCTGTGCTTGTTTCTGAAGGAATAAAGCTGCAAAAGTTTTATACTCATGTAGACACACTGACTTTGAAATGTTCTGCTTTACCTGGTTAAGGATGTGTATTTTAGAAGCATCCTCATTTGGTTGAAACACAAATTTTGTGCCAAAGTAAATATCCTAATATTTAATACTGTAAGCACGTTGTGCCCTTCCAGTCCATGTGCCATAATTCTTTCAATATTTGGGAAGAAT
This sequence comes from Alexandromys fortis, assembly GCF_014885135.2. Classification (NCBI taxonomy): domain Eukaryota; kingdom Metazoa; phylum Chordata; class Mammalia; order Rodentia; family Cricetidae; genus Alexandromys; species Alexandromys fortis. The sequence goes on from NW_026068190.1 coordinate 811,247, forward strand.
TTGTGGTGGGAAGATTATTCTGTTGTATGTTATTATGAATACATTAGCCATTTGTTGCATTATTTGTTTGCCTGCTCTCAGTTACTGAATAATCAATGCCAAATGCTTTAACTGTTTCACAAATGGCAGTGGCATGTTGTCACAGCATCTCAAGTGTTGCTAGTCTTTGGATTGCATTAAATGCAGCATATTTGAAAATATGTCTGAGCTTGTTAGTATGTTCTTTCCTATTTTCTTGTTCATTGTTTTTCATTGTGAAATGATGTATAGTCATCATATTTCTTTGTAATGTGAAATTGCTCTGTTTGTCCTTCTGTCAACATATTGGATACTAATCTGTAAGTAAAAGGATTTTAATGAGGTTTTTTTATCTCTGTAATATACTAGAAATACATTATTACTTTTTAGTAATGTATACTTACTTCTTTTCAACATTTCGCTTTGCTCTCCTTTCTCTCTTGGAATCATGCTTACTGTACTCAAAAATCCTGATCATGTGTCTTCAGTGCTATAAGAGGTTAAACTATTGTAATCTGAGCAACCCTACATATGATTATTTTTTTGTGAAGAAGAGTCACAGGTGTTGGTAATATGTTGTATTTCTCTCTTAAGACCAAGCTCACTGGTTACTTCAAAGTTAAAAAGCAAGAGGGAACAGAAGTGATATCCAAGCAAGGTGTAAAAAAACCTAAGACTGCAGAAGGTGACCTTTGTTCTGCTTGTTAAAGCTTTATCTATGGTAATTTTAATATAAATAACTCCAAAGAAAAAGCATGAAAAATAATTCTCAAAAGTTAAAGAAAAGAATTGTATATTATCTTTATATTTGATTTTATAAAGCATCTATATATTTTAATTTAGTGAGAATATCTATGATCCAAGAGTTCAACCAGTGTGTGGCAAATACTTGCAATCTGCACACTTAGGAAGCTGAGATAGGTCTTGAGTTGGTGCCAGCGGGGCTGCATAGATTCTGTCTCAGAGAAACCAACCAGCCAACCAGCACATACATAAAACATTGAACATCTACCTCTGCCCTGAAAAGCCTGACACAGGGTTGGTGTTTGGCTCCCTTCTTCCTGCAGGGCCAGCGTCCTCCCCATGCACTGCTGTGCCTGAGGTAAGCAGCAGTGTCCCGTGACTGCACTGCTTTCCTGCGCGGCTGCTTCGCCCTCCTGAGTTGGAGAGACGATGCAGGGGGCAATCTGGATGTAAAAATGGTGGAAAGGGAAGGAGAGGAAATGTTTGGTTGACAAAGCACCTTTGACTTATCCTTTATTAGCACTGTTGGGAACTGATTTACAATCACTGAGAACTGATTGCATTCTAAGGTGCAAAAGTTAGCCTAGAATCACTGACTTTTCCTTGGCAGCCTCCCAGTAACCTTTTATCTTCTGGGAGAAATTTATAGACCCTCACATCAACTGAAAAAAGCTGTCACAAACAAAGCCTGTGAATTTTAGTCTTTGGTTCATTTTCTAGTGTATTTCCCAGGGCTGTTCTGGGAATGTTTTTAGGTTTAAAAAAAAAAAAAAAAAAAAAAACTCGGCTAATGTGGCTTCCTTTTAATTACCAGAAAATCCATTTAGTCCTAACACTGCCATTAATTAGGATTTGTATCTACCTGTTCGTCTTCTGCTCAAAGAAAAACTTTTCAGCTTCCCCTCTTCTCACTTGATGGAAGAAGTGACCTTTTATGTTATAAGCAGGTGACAACACGGTATGTTCTGTTCTTTGAACTTAACACCAGGGCAAGAAAATCATTACATAGAGTTAAGCCAGCATTAAAAATTCCGTACTGTGAGTACCAGGGACTTACCTTCTTGACACAGAAGGGCTGGACTTTGGTGTTCAGAGTTATTAAACAGGGCCTGGTGTACACCTGACTGGAACTGTAGTCCATACCATTTTAAGTCAAGCCTGCACACTCTTTTTTTCTTTACCTTTAGTATGAAAAGACACAGACTGTCCTCTCAGAACTGAAGCTGAAGTTCGAAATGACTGAGCAGGAAAAGCAATCGATCACAGATGAACTCAAACAGTGTAAAGACAACCTGAAGCTGCTGCGAGAGAAAGGAAATAATGTAAGTGTTTGCCACCTCAGCTCAGCTTCCACCGGGAGGAGTGTCAGAGGCTGACCGTGTCTGTCAGAAGCCTTCACTATGATCTGGGTACAAAAGAAGTCAGCTTCTCCGTATGGATCTCTGAGAACTGTTGTGTCACAGGATTTCTTTTTAAGTACGAACCCCTTTAACTTACACCCCCAGAAAAGCTTGGTTCCTGCTTGGTGGAAAACAAGTATCAGTGAAACAACTTAGAAAACCCATCTGGTTTACCCAGACGGGTCTGAATTTGTCACTGAGGAACACCTGACTTGTTTCTGTCCACCCAAGGCCATCTAGGAGACATGGTACACTCTGGGCCTTAGCCTTAGGTTGTCTCAGAAGCAGAGCTTTAGAGCAGTTTTCATTTTTCTACTAGTAATGTCCATTCCTAAAAGCTTTCTGTTTATTTGGCATCTATCTATCTATCTATCTATCTATCTATCTATCTATCTATCTGTAATTGATAAATCGATGTAGAACTCTCTAGTGTGTGTTTGAGAGAGAGGTGGGGGCTGGCAGGCACAGAGGTGGGAAGAGCATTCAGCTGTCAGGTTAGTTTGATAACACTTGTTTCTCCCTGGGAAGAAAGGTCTTTAAGGTGAAGTTATACTAAATAAATGTCCTGTTGTTTGTGGTGATCGTTGCCTTTGTGGGCCCTAACTGACGATGTTCGCTGTGGTTGGCTGTGCTCTGAGGCTCACTCCACCTCTCACAGCTGGACACTGCAGTGCACGTGAGCCACATGCTTCCTGTGCTGCCTGACTTGCAGCACACGTGCAGACAAGTTTCGTTGCATGGCCATCCAGTTATGTAGTTTTCACAGAATGCTCATGAGTTGTGTCCAACTGTCCTTTGCTTACTAAAGTTACAAGTTTTAGGCAACAAAAAATTGCAGGTTAGGTAGGAGCCCTTTGGAATCCGAAGGGTTTATGCTAAACAGAAGTGGATTGTGTTTATTTCTTAATGCACAGAATATAGAAGTCTTCTAAAATCAGATCATAATGATTTGATACCTTTTCTTTTGTGTTAGTTCATACCTGACTATAGAGTTTCAGTCCACTTCTTGCTAAATTAACCTACAAAGACATCTTGCATGATCAGAATGACCCTTCCCATGATGTTACTGTTTATAGTTGTATAAACTATTCACCTTCAGAATGAATTTACCTTTTTCATTATATAGGCTTATATATCCAAGCAATTCCTTTCCCCTTTAAAAACAATCAGATATGTTTAGGATAAAGGAAAGTTGTGAGCTTTGGCTGCCTGTTTATCAGACATGTGCCAATTGCCCACCAAGTTCACATTATCACACAACATGTCTTTCTCAGCTTTAAAAGAATACCATCTCAAAAGTGAAAAGAATTTTGGTTGGAAGGAAATTGGATTTCAATGGAAGAACAAAATATACCCTGTTTGTTGCCATTGGAACATATCTATCAATTAGTGGGCTCCATATGTGAAACGAAAAGACTATATTGTCAAACAGAGCGTTGCTTGATAAACTGTTGTCGCTGCTCTGTCTGAGACTGTCATGTTTCATTAGGACACATGCATTGACTGTTACCTCCAACCGTTCCTATTAAAGTAGTAGTTTCTTAGCATATGTATCACAGCCCATCATTCTGGATTGTGTTAGATGTCTTTCAGATGTTTAAATTGGTGCAAACCTGAGTGGTGTACTTCTGTTACTTCAGTCTTCCTCTCCTTCTCCAACCACTCCCTGGGGTCTAAATCATCTTATCTGATTTTTTACATAGCATAAAATGATTTTAATATCCCTTCCCTTCTTCAGCCCTCCATATTACAACCTGTCCCAGCCGTATTCATCGGCCTATTCCTGGCTTTCCTGTTTTGGTGTTTCGGTCCGTTGTGGTAGAGAAAGGTACAAGCACTACTGTTGAGTCTTGTCTGTTCGTCCCTGTCACCCATTTGTGCCATATTTGTAGTAGAGTGCATGGCAAAACCACAAAGGTATTTTGTTACCTGACGCAAACCCTTCATTTAGTTTGCTATGTATCTGTGTCATACCAATGAACAAATCAACTAATCACATAACATTGTGTCTTGTTTCTTTTGTAGTAGTACTAACCATGAATTAACCCCATGCTAACCTGTTGTTGAAATGCTTCCTTTAACCGAGTCTTTATCTCTAGCAAACTGGAGTAAGCAGTGAATTTCTGCAATATCACCATCTATATCCCAGTTGTGTGTTCAGTCAGATTTGAATGAGAAATGAAGAGTTTGCATCTTTGAAATTTTCAGCCAGCTGTATTGCCCTTCTTTTCTTCCCTTCCGTGGTGTGGAGTTTTCCTTTAATCCTTTGCCTGTTTGCTGTGAAGATGAAAGAGAGTGAGATTAGTGTAATGGCTCACAATTTCAACACCAGTGAGAATTTACTTGTATAATATAAGTAAACTCTACAACAAGCCTTTTTGAGCTGATCTGCAAGCTAGGAGTATTTTTCAAGAGTACTATCAGAATATCAGTAGGAATAAAGGTGGCAACCAAAGTAAATGGATTGTATAAATCCTCAGAAAGCTGATTGGGAAGCCCACCTGTGCCTCGCCTTTAACTGGTAATCAAGCATGCTTATCAGAGGAACCTGCAGCAGGGGCCTCAATACCCCTGTCCTTGGAACCTCAGCTGATCTTCTTTGGTTTCAAGTTCCAGGATCAAGCCTGCATCATTTTCTTTTTACCCCATCTTATAACTCTGGTTTTCATAAAAACAAACTTTTCGGCAGAAGTATACCGCAGGTGCACAGTAAATGCAGCAGACGCATTCTAGAATTTAAGGTGTAACTACAAAGTTTCAACTGTAACAAAGTTGAAAATTGTCCAGGACTTTCCTGGGTGTTCAGGCTTCCACACAATGCCCTGCTAGTATGGTTCTCCCTCGTTTTCCTTTCTTTCTACATGTAGCCTTTACAATGCAAGGGCAAAGTTTTCCGGTGGTCTCTTAAGTATGTGGGACTCAGTTCATCCAGGGTTAAATAGTATGAAAGGCGAGGGGAGAACGCGATATTGACTCTTGCTTTCTTTCCACACAGAAACCCTGGCCCTGGATGCCCATGTTGGCGGCCCTGGTTGCGGTGACAGCCATCGTGCTGTATGTGCCAGGTCTGGCCAGAGCTTCTCCGTGACAGTGTCGAGCCTGTACATCCTCCTCCTTCTAGAAGCTGGCATCACACTCATGCTGGGGACAAGCAGAACCATTTTCTTCCTTTTTACCTCTTAAAACAGCAAAGTGCAAGAATACAGCTATCGGGTCATTGCTTTAACTTATATGAAAATATATCTGTCTATAGAGAGGATATAAAGTTGTGAATTTATTCGGTTTTTCATGTAATTTTTAAATTAGTATGTTGAGAGTCTGAATATTATGGTGGCCTAAAGTAGGTTTCTTAGTTCACCAAATTATTTATACCATAAATTTATAAATATTTTACTCTGAATTCTGATGGCCACATAATTCATTTTTCTGATTCAATAACTACTCAAACCGAACAACCAATACATACATGGGAAGAGAGGCCCTGTGTGCTCAGTGCCTATCAGTTTGAATATATATACACACTCACATATATATATATTTTTTTTACATATGTACGCCATTTTTACTTGTTATAAAACCACTGAGCTATTGGGAACAAGACTTAGACAATTATTTGTGTGGATTTTTTTTTAAGGAAAAACACATTGGGAAAATACTCTGTTCTAATGATAACTTGAGGAATACATACATGTTTGTTCAGCCTTAATGTGACTTGAAGATGTGAAGGACATCAGCTTTGAAAACTTTCCATGAGAGTTTGTATTTTCTTGAGCAAACTGAAATATTTCTGGGAGCAAAAACACAATTGCATAATTTCAGTGCAATCAACCAAACTGTTGAGTAAATTGGAGTGTAACTTACTAAACCTCATGTATTTAAGAAATGTTTTCTTTAAACGCCAAGTTACCTTCTCATAAACAGCAGTTTAGAAAGCATGATTTTTTTTCTGTCATCTGTTCCTCCATGCATGTTTAATTGAAGGAAGAATTGTATCTGTTTAGATAAGCTTTTGTTGATTTAATTTGGTTATGATGTGGCGCTAATTCACATTCAAGGTGAACTGATGTTACCTACCAAGATTTTTTGCTTGGATATACAAATGGTTATTTCTTCTTATTGTTAATAGGGACAGCCTGTTAATTAGTAGCACTATTCCCAAGATTGGTAGTGTTTCTTGCACAGTGACACACCTAAGCACTGCTTGACATTATACATTTAAAACACAGAGGTTAAAGTTCAGCTATGGTTTTGTGCAGCACCATAGTGATGTCAGTGTCCTAAAGCATCACATAGTTCAGTTTTCTTCAGTCAGACTGGGAGGGAAGGTTGGTGAATTGGCTGGAATGTTCTGTGAGAATACCCAGATCTAGCCAGATACTGAGATATCTGGCTAGGATATAATTTGCCTCATGATGTTTGGCGGTCGTTGTTTTTACTTTCAAAGTTGTATTTAAAGCTCTTTGGGGTCATTGCTGGGAGAATCACTAGATTTATGGAGGAATTAGCCACAAATGACTTGTAGAAAATACTGTCGTATAGTTCATGTTACCATTCTCTGTTGCAGGAAGCCACTCCACCACAGAATGCTCATACGCCAGTGGTACCCAGTACCTCTTGTATATAGTTATTGCAAATACTGTTCTGAAATGCATAACTTCAAAATTACCTTTTTTAAAGTAAATAATTGTTTGAAATCTATTTTGTAAAGATAAAACGTACAATAGAATTTCTGGAGTACAGATTAAACTATTTGCACTAACACACGTGATGTGCATGATTTAATAAAATAACTTTCATCTCCCTATGCATGTTTGAGTTGTATGTAATTGGAGTCTTAGTGCTGGCTCTGCCATTCGGATGTCCCTAACCTTTGCTTGACGTGACTTGTGTTAAACATATGTTAGATGTTTGTCAGGGTTTAAAAGAAACAAGAGCAGTTTCCTCCCGAGATTTAATTAATTTACTGTTGTGCCTTTTCTTCTTTTAATATGATTATTGTTAAAATGTGACTCCCTTGCCAGGCCAATGCTATCAAATGTAAGGCCTGGTGTCAATATTTACTTTACTCAAATCAAATAAATGGGATTTTGTAGTTATTTCCGGTTTTTCCTCAAGAATGTAAATAAGCCTGTTCGTTAGCAGCACCTCCAGTTTCCTTCCAAGTTAAACAGAGCAGGATGTTACAAGGTGCGGATGCTCACTAACGCTTAGGCGCAGCAGTTAGAAGTTGTGTGTTAGTTCAAGGCCACACCGGACTACACAGTAAGACCTTGTCTCATGACGACGGCAAAACCAAATGAAAGAACACGGTTTTTACCAGGGTACACGCCTCTACTGACTCTTATCTCTGAGCTTATCATCTTTATCAGAAGGAGATCACTTCATTTTCTTGGAGTTTCTATTTCAATATCTAGAAACTGAGAAGAAAAATATCTCTATGAGCTCAGATTTTTGAGCAAAAAAATAGTATATTTTTCTCTCTTTAGTTATCAGACTTGCCTCGGCTCTCCGCCCCCTGATGAGATAGATTTTCACTTAGCAGCACAGAGGAAAATTCCAGGACCCCCGCTGATGGTCTGCGCATCAGCAAAAGCACTCTGCATTTTTTATACAGTTTTTGTTGCTGGGAGGCAGGAGCAAGCCAGCAGGTTTATAGGCCAGTGAAAGACAGCGTAGCCTAATCCACAGGTTTTTTTTTTTTTTTTAAAAAGTTTAAAATAATAGGTATGGTTTCAAGTGTGCCCAGGTTTGAATGACTTTGAGCGAATGCTGTCTCCTCCCTGTGACTGCGCCTTCCTTACAGCACACTGAGCCTGGGTACAGAACAATTTAGCCCTGAAGAAGATGTCTTTCTCCTAGGTCGTATCACCCCACTATGAGTTTTGGCTTCCAGTGGTTGTGATGTCTGCTGTCAAGATCTGCAAGATCAACTGAGGTAAAAATGGAAGCTTACTCCAAAAATGTACTTCCAGAAATTACCGTTATGTGTACAAAGTTTCAGCTATAAGGACAGTTAGTGTGGAAATTTTGTAAGATAGATGATCAAAATGTCCAGGGGGGGTCGCACAAAGATGGGGACAGACCACTAAGTCTAATAAACTTTATTCCTGGAAAAAAATAAAAAATTAAAAAAACACCGCGGGGCACAAAAAGCTTATCAGCTAGCTGAGACCAACCACAGCCAGAGATGGATTTGTAAGGCTGTGGCCCCGACTGATCTCTAAATTCACCTTCTTATAGTAGGGGACACCAAGCATTAGGTCTGAACAAAGGGCTTTTTTGCGGTATTGAGGTAAAACTCGGATGCAGATTGCCTTTACAATCTTCCTTAACAGAGTTTTTCAGTTAAGCTAGTGTTGTACTTAATCTGTTGTCTTCCCTGATGTTCCCAGGTGTTTACTGAAGCTCTGCGCTCTCCCCTGTGATGCTGCGAGTTTCACAGAGCAGGGATAGTGCACAATCCAGAGGTCACGTATATCCGCCTCCTAAAGGTGAACTCAGCTCCTATCCATCGTGTAATCACGGATGGCCGGGGTGTTCTCTTAGGGCTAATAGCAGTTTGCAGAGATGCTTGGGTCTTGTGAATGGACTGTGGGTTGCTGACAGTCTGCTTTCATCCTCCTAGGCGTACAACTTTATATTCCTTCATTTCTACACTCTTATTTCTTTCTGGAATCCACATTTTTATATTCTTACTCTTGGACTCTTCAGTCATTGGCTAAAGCAGTTGTTAGTGCCACACTAAAGATTATATACTATGTTTCGTGTCTGCTGAACCTGGGATCTGAGGACCTGAAAGAACAGCCGACTACAGTCTTAATGCTGTGGACAACCTTACTTCAGTTTCAGTGTACTTTTACTCTAATTTATTTTTGAGACAGGGTTTTTCTGTGTAGCCCTAGCTGTCCTCGAACTCTCTTTGTAGATCAGGCTGGCCTCCAACTCACGGGAATCCACTTGCCTCTGCTTCCCGACTGCTGGGACTAAAGGCGTGCGCCGCCGCCACCACCACCTGGCTCCGTATACTTTTTTTTTATACACAAATGTAACAAAGCAGTGATCCAAGAAAAGTTGTTTGCGTTCAGAAAAACATGTAAATAAATGCCAGTAAGCACTAAATATTAACAGAGCAGCCCTTTCCCAGACAGTTTAAACAGTTGCCTGACAGGCACTATAGATTACACCTGGGAAGGGAACGCTGGAGAGATAGCTCAGTGGTTAAGAGCACTGCCTGCTCTTCCAAAGGTCCTCAATTTCCAGCAACAACGAGGTGGCTCACAACCATCTGTAATGTGGTCTGGTGCCCTCTTCTGGCCTTCAGGCATACACGCAGACAGAATATTGTATACATAATAAATAAAGAAAAAAGAACAACTCAGGGAACAAATACACCTGAAGTAAAAGGCCTTCTGCCTTTTTTCCTGGACAGTCTCTCACAGTTCCCCAAGACATTGTTCCTTTTGACCAATTTTACCCCTTGTCCTCCAGCAAGGACATGCCCACTCCCACAAGGACAGGCTCCCCACTCACAGGACACGCCCCATCCCACAAGGACACGCCCACTCCTGAAATGAAGCGGGTCCCAAACACCAGGCCACGCCCCTCCTGCAACAACACACTCCTTCCCTAAGGCCACATTCCCTCAATCAAGGACACACACCTCAATAAGGACCTACCTCTTCCCCAATGACTTGCTCCCTCCCCGAAGGACAACACCCCCTCAAACACGGACAAGCCCCTCTCAAAAGAGGGTGGTTTCGCAAGACCATGCCCCATTCATCAAGACACACCTCTCCCAAAAGGACATACCCCCTCATAAAAAAAGGCACACCCTCCAATAAGGAAACGCCCCCTTATACAAGCCATGCCTCCTCCAATAGGAGGCTTCCCTCCTGTCACAAGGACGCACCACCTCCCAAAAGAGCACGCTGGGGAGCTGGAGAGCTGGCTCAGTGGTTAAGAGCACTGACTGCTCTTCCAGAAGACCCAGGTTCAATTCCCAGCACCCACATGGTAGTTCAAAACTGTCTGAAGATCCAGTTGCAGGGGATCTGACACCTTCACACCAATGCATACATTAAAAAAAAAAAAAAAAAAAAAGCCGGGCGATGGTGGCGCACGCCTTTAATCCCAGCAGAGGCAGGCGTATAGCTAATCACCCAGTGGGGCAGGGGGAGCACAGGCACAAACAGGAAATGCTGGCTGCCCAGAAACTGTCCTCAAAATGAACCCCGGGAGCAGGGGTAGACCCTTGGGCCCCGCACACCCCATCAATAAAGGACACGCACCCTCAATAAAGGACATGCTTCCTCCTACAAGGATACACCTCATCCCACAAGAACATGCCACCTCCCACAAGGACACAGATGGAAGAATGCTTGCTTCTTTTCCTAGAAAAGTGTGGTGAGCCCACAAATATACAGTAGATGTCAGCGGACCTATCTATTGGACTACCCTTGGGCAGTGTATACGACGTACACTCCACCTGGAGAACCCGTTTTTTGTAGAGTTACGGGGGACATCTATTCTTTGGATAAGTCACTGTCAATTCTGTAAAAGTTTTGTGAAATCATGGCATTTCTTCTTTCTATAATATCCCAGCAGCGTAGAAACCTGACTTTTCCTATAGGGCAACCGGATACCACCCCCCACACCATGATGGCACAGTGTGAAAAGGATTCGGTCAAGTCCTTGTTCTCACAGCCGAAATCTACATAAAAATATTCCCCACAAACTTTCCTTATTGACAGAAGTCACTGTTAAGAAAGGAGCCTTCCGCTTCTCGGCTCAGAATTTAAACATGGTTGCCTTCGAGCAGAGGAGCAGCCCTGCCCACCCCACCCCCACCCACAGCAGGCGGTGCCGCCCACAGATGACGTGCGCTCTTCACCAACCCACCCAATCCGCAACATGAATTTGCAACAGGGGAGGAAAAAAAACAAAACCTCTAAGGCCCTGCTTTTTTGCTTAAAAATACTTTTAAAAAGCCGGGCGGTGGTGGCGCACGCCTTTAATCCCAGCACTCGGGAGGCAGAGGCAGGCTGGTCTCTGTGAGTTCGAGACCAGCCTGGTCTACAGAGCTAGTTCCAGGACAGGCTCCAAAGCCACAGAGAAACCCTGTCTCGAAAAACCAAAAAAACAAAAACAAAAAATAAAATAAAATAAAAAATTAAAAAAACTTTAAAAGGAAAATTGTATTTTTTATTTACATTTTATATTTTAGGGTCAGTCATTTTTAATGATAACGGGTGACCAAGCCAACCTTCAGAGCGTTCTCTATCCTACTTCTGACCTTACTTGTGGTGTGACCATGTTCATTATAATCTCAAAGGAGAAAAAAAACCTTGTAAAAAAAATGACAACAAAAACCAATCTTATTCTGAGCATTCCAGTAACTTTTTTTGTGTATGTACCTGGCTTGTACTCTAAGTAGCTGGTTTGTATGAGATGGTTAAAAAGACCAAAGATAAAAGGGTTTCTTTTTTTCTTTTTCCTTTTTTTGGTCTTTGAAGTTGCTATATATTTTTATTTTTAGGTTGTTTGTGTTATGGTTTAAATACTAGGCTGAAGTTCCCCCGAGGGGTACAGCAGGCGATGACGGGCAGCGGGTAAGACAGAGTCAGATAGGCAGGCCATGAAAAGAGCGGGTTCAGGTATAGTTTATTCAGTGGGTTATGGAAGGAAAGGGGAGGGGGAGAAAGAGAGAGAGGGAGAAGGAAGAGGGGAGGAGAGGAGGCTGCAGCCACCCCTTCCAAAGAGAGACAAGACCAGGCAGAGAGAGAGTGCAGGCTGGAAACTGAAGGATGGAAGGGGGAGTGGGCGGGGCTTATCTCTTAAAGGGACAGAACAGATCATTATATTCCCTTCTTTTTATAATAAAAAGATGGGGGGGTTGACACAAAAGATTAAAGAAATTGGGACAGTGGATTCTCAGGACTTCTTTCTGCTTATTTGTGGGTGTCATCTTTGGGGGGGGCAGCCTGAGAAAGCTGGGTGTTGGTCACATCCTGGGGTAGATGGTCTCTTTGTTCCTGTCTGGTGTTTGTGGTATGGAAATGTCCGGTGTCTCTTAGACCTGTTTAAGGTATTGGCAGAACAGAAAATTGGGCCTAAGTGAGTCAGTTCATTCTACCTCTCAGATCCCACTCCCAAGCCAGGCTTTGTTTGTGGTAGAAGAGTCCTGTTTTGAACCCTGAGAGAGCAGTGAGGCTGGTACTCAGGACCTCCCGATAGAAAAGACAACACATTTATCAGTGCAAACTCTCTATCCTGTACTCACTGCTTAATACAATTGATAGAAAACTCGCCTCTTTTAATAGAAAATCCAGTGGGTTTCTTCAACGCAATCACACTATCCTGCTCACATTGCGTGGTGCAGTTTAAAGAAATCTCTCCTAGAAAGACAGTGTGTTTCCTCAAATCAAACTCACTGTTCTACTCACATTGCTTACTACAACTGAAGGAAAACTCATCTCTTTTCCTAGGAAAGACAAAGCATTTCTAAAAATCAAACTCACTGTTCTGCCCACATTCTTAAATACAGGTGAAGGAATACTTGCTTCTCTTCCTAGAAAGACAATGTGTTTCTTCAAAGTAAATGACTATTCTGTTCTCGTTGCTTCATAACCGGAAAGGAACCTCACCTCTTTTCCTTGAAAAGACAATGCATTTCTTCAACGCAAACTCAATGTTCTACTCATATTCCTTAATACAGTTGAAAGAAAACTCGTTTTTTCTTAGAAAAGAGAATCCATTTCTACAAAGAAGGCTCACTCACTCTTCAACTCACATTGGTTAATACAGTTGAAGGAAAACTTTCTTCCTTACCAGTGTGATTCTTAAAAGGATACTCACTATTCTACCTCACATTGCTTAATACAATTGAAAGATTTTTCTGAGAAAAAGCAATGTGTTTATTTAAAGCAACCTCACTATTCTATCCACATTGCCTAATACAGTTGAAAGAAAACTTGGTTCTCTTCCTAGAAAATGCAATGTGTTTCGTTAAAGCAAACTCATTATTCTAATCCTATTGCTTAATATAGTTGAAAGAAACCTAGCAGTTTTCATAGAAAACAGGTTAGGGTTAGCATTAGGGTTAGGGTTATGTTTAGGGTGAGGGTTATGTTTAGGGTAAGGGTTTAGTGTTGGGATTAGGGAGGTGTGCAGGTCTTGTATGAGGGGCATAGCCTTGTGGGAAGCAGCATGTCCTTGAAGAAGGGGGCATGTACTCATATGAGGAGGTATCCCCTTTATTGAGTAGGCAAGTACTTTATTGAGAAATCATGACATTGTGGGAGGACTGTGTTCTTTATTGAGGGTATGTGTCTTTTCTTGGAGGGATCATGACCTTGTGCGAAGGTCCTGACTGAGTGCATAAGATCCTTTAAAGATGATGGGGAGATGTGTCTTTTATTGATGGGACATTGTGTAGGGGGCATATCCTGTGGTAATGAGCACGTCATTGTGGGGTTGTGTCCTTGTGGGAGGGGCATGTTCTTCCCATTAGAGGGGCGTGTCCTTGTGGGTGGAGGAGTGTGTTCTGGAAGGGGCGGGTTCTTGCGAGAGGAGGTGTGTCCAACTTCACTCTGCAAGGTGTGCCTATCAGTCTGTCTCTCACCTGGCCACTGCCACGGACACAGGGCTCGCTGCCAGGGACCAACCTCCTTTGGAGACCTGCGGCATGGTCTCATGCGCAGTCCCTGCCTAGGACTGGCTGCTCTCAGGACCCCCTGCCCACTGCCTGCCTACCAGGATCCCATAGCAAACTACTTGGGGATCTGCAACAATTTTTATTTTTCCATTACATAACCTCCCACCTTTTTATTATAAGAGATGGGAATGTAATGGTCCTGTCCTTTAAGAGGCAAGCAGATCTTCCTCTTCCAGCCTGCGAGCTCTCTCTCTGCCTGTCTTTCTTTGGAAGAGGTGGCTGAGGCCTCTTCTCTTCTTCCCCCTCCTCTCTCTCTCCCTATCTTTTTTTCTGTGTCTCTGTCTCTCTCTCTCTCTGTGTGTCTCTTTTCTCTCTCCCGCCCCCACTTCTCTTTTACTGAATAATCTATATCCAAGCCCTCTCTGCATGGCATGCCTATCTGTCTCCCACCCGCCACAGCTCCTCATAGAACTGGCTGTCACGCTAAGGTCTCTCACTTGCCACCTCCCACCTGCCTGGGACCCACAGAGGCCTTGGGTAGTGGGACCCACTTCCCCTTGTGGCTTGCTGCCTGCCGCCCCTCAGGGAACTGTGCCATTTTATCTAAACAATAAGACTCTCTGTATGTCCAACATATTGGAGTGATGGGAGAACCCCGATCTCAGTTAGGGTTGGATTTTTATAGTAGTAAGGGTAGGGTTGAGGGATTTCTAAGGTTCAGGACCCCTGATTGGCTGACATTTGTCTAGGGTGTCCTGGTGAATAGCGCTGGCCTGTGATCCTATCTACAATGGTTGGAACTAGGAATTTCCTTTGAATTGTCTGTTCCTGGGTGGTGCCTGGGTGGTCTCAGTTTGTGGTCTTTCTTGGAACCAGGTATTGCCTTAGGGTAAACTACTGAGACTCAGGCCTCTATTGAGCTTGTCGTGGCTGGGTCCTACACAATCATTCATTTGATGTGTTCTTTTCAATATCCTCTCTGCAAACTTTTGCACCAGGGCCGTCACAGGAGAGTCTTGTCACGGCCTCGACAACTTTATGGGTATCCAGATTGTTGGCCTTGCTCTGAGAATATATAAATTCTCAGAAGTAAGTTTAAAAACGTTTTAGAGTCAAGGCATGTATGAAGGGTACAGTGTTGCTAACAGATGCTCTAATTTATAAGGTGCCATTGTCTAGGCCCTTTTATTGGTAAGTAAGGTGGTGGTACACATACTAGAAAAGGATGACTCCGATTTAATCTAAAAGACAAATTATATTTATTATGCTTAATGTTTAATTTTCCTTCCCGTGCCTTCAAAGGGTGGGAGGCACTTGTCAATTTCCACACGTTAATCTGAAACGAACTGCCAGATTGCAGGAGAGGACTTGCCATCCCAACTCCATGTCATCGGATAGGTTCATTAACAGAAGCACCAATTTCCACAGTTCCATTCTATTACACTTCTTCCACCTTAGCTCTGAGTGAAAATGTTGTCCTTGAGTGGAGCCAAGAGGACTCCAGTCTATGACGTGTCCTTGGGAGGTAATAGTTAACCCTCGAGGCTTCTTCCTTCTACACTGTTGCCAGCGCACCCAATCAGAGTCCTTGCTGGTAACCCACATCTCACAGAGCGGCAGACTTATGGAACTAGTAGCATTAATCTCCTGCCCTTTAAAACTAGACGCTTGAGGCATATAGAACTTGCTTTTTTTTTGTTTTTTTTTTTTTTGTTTTTTTTTTTTTTTNGAGACAGGGTTTCTCTGTAGCTTTGGTGCCGATCCCGGAACTAGCTCTTGTAGACCAGGCTGGCCTCGAACTCACAGAGATCCGCCTGCCTCTGCCTCCCGAGTGCTGGGATTAAAGGTGTGCGCCACCACCGCCCGGCCTAGAACTTGTTAGGGTAATCTCAGGTAGTGCTATCGACAGCCACACCTGAGAAGTTATTTTTAGTTATTTTAGTTATTTGAGCTCCATTTTTCATGCAAATAGGAATTCCTTTTACTCCCACAGTTTAACTGTCCATCACTCTACCCTCCTTCATTGGCTGAGAAAGACCTCTCTTTCCATATGGACCAGGTGTAATCTGCTGGCCTCGTCTGTCACCTGGGTACCCTGTCCCTTTAAGGGACAATCCCCGCCCACTCCCAACCTCCCCCTTCCACCAAGGCAAGAGGATCTCAACTGGGTGTAAATGTACATATACTTACAGTTAAATGTTATAATTGTCTTTTTAATTGTACCTCATTCCAGACTAAGAAAACAATAAGTCTCATGTTTTAAATTGGTATGTACTCTTAAATCTCTCAGAAAAATACTGGATATGTGATTCAGCCCTGCTTTAAAATATATTAAGCCGTTCTCCACTATTGTCAGTTCTACTGTTCAACTTCTATTGCAAGCAGTTTTTTCTTCTTTGTCTTTCACAAGTATAAATCTCACCTGTAAAGAGCCGGCACAGTCAAGCTTGGACCCAGCTCTCCAGGCAGATCCTATGCTGTAGTTATAACTTATCTATAACCGATAAACAGCCCTCAACTGCTCAGAGATCCAATACACCATGTTCTATTGCCACAAGGACATACCCCCACACTCTTCTCACAAGACCACACCACCTCCCTGAGACAAGTCTCCTCCCAAAAGGACACGCTCCCTCATGGTATGACTTCCCGCTGGCCTGATTCCAGAGGGGTAGCAAGCAACCTCCACTAGCCACAAAACCCCACTGGGTTCTACCTGGCCTGGTTCCGGAGTTTTCACCCAGCCCCAAGGAGTTCTTTTTTTTTTTTTTTTTTTTTTTGAGGAAGGGTGTGTGTCTTGTCTTGTTAGAGGGGTCTTGTTCTTGTGGTAGTGGGCTTGTTCCTTGGAATAGGGCTTGTCCTTGTGTGAGGAGGGTAGGCGTTCTTCGAGGAGGGCTGTCTTAGTTAAGGGCGTGTCCTTCTTGGAGAGAGTGTGCTCATTCGTCCGGGGTGTCCTTGTGGGTTTGGAGGGGCACTTCCTTGTGGGAGGGTGCTTTTCCTTGTGAGAGGTGCGTCCTAGTGTGAGTGGGCGTGCTCTTCTGCGATGGGCGTGCTCTTGTGGGTGCTCTTATGGGAGGGGTTGTGTCCTTAAAGCAGGGGGCGTGTCATTGAGGAAGGCGGCCCGTGTATTTCAGGGAGGGGGCAAGTCCTTCAGGGAGCAGGAACGTCCCTGTGCTAGGAAAATTGTCCCTCCAGTAAGGTAGCACGTCCTCTCAAGACACAGCCCCTACAATAAGGACACACCTCCTGTCACAAGGACACATTCCCCTCCCGCAAGGACACGCCTCCACCGTGTGGATGTGCACAAATGAGCTCCCTCGATAAGAATACATGTAAATGAGCACTCATCCACATGCACATATGAGAGCATCCATATGAATACATGCAAATTAACGGCCAACCGCACGAATACACGAGAAGGAGCACCCATATGGATATATGCAAATGAGCACCAACCATAGGGCTATATGCAAATGACTCTCCATATGAATATATGGAAATGAGCGAGTACGTGAATGGGTGTATTCAAATGAGCATTCATCTGAATATGCGCAAATGAGATCAGTCTATATGAAATATCGAAATGAGCACTCGTCCACATGAATATGCAAATGATACCCGCAGGCCTACATGCAGATGAGCAACCCATAGGAACTGCTAAAACAGAAAGGCTCGGGGATCCAGGCCTGCCTGTTATTTTTATCATTTTATACATTATATTTCTAAAATCATTTATTTATTTATTTGGTTTTTCGAGACAGGGTTTCCCTGTGTAACAATCCTAGCTGTCCTTGTAGGCCGCACGACCTCAACGACATCTTCCAGGACGTCTCCTCCGCCACCGGGAACCTGCGACGACGGCGGCTGCGGCACCGGGAAACGGCAGCCTCTGAGGCGGAAACACTCTCCTTGGGAAACGGAAATGCCTCTTCCGGGGCCGCAAAGGACACTGGGAGAGTGAGTCCTGATTATGCCACGGTGACAATCGAGGTGGCAGAAGCGGAAACACCCCCTCACGGAGTCGCCAAGGACGCTGGGAGAGCGAGTTTTGAAGACGCCACGGTGCCTGTTGACGCGGCGGAAACAGCCGCCGCGGATTTTGGGATATTATAGGCTAAAGCGTGGCTTCCTGATGGGGCAGGTAGTGGAGCATGAGTGCAGTCACCAACTAGACTCAAGTTTTGTGAACTTCAGTGTGCTAAGTACACGGGCTGTGAGTACCTACAGCCTCTGGCACATTGCTTGCCTTTGGGATGAAGGGTGTGGTCACTATTTAATGTGTATCCTAGCAGGCTTGGTTCCAGAAAAGCATGCAAATACTACACTTTCTGATCAATGCTCAGCCCTCCATATAAAGCAGAGTAACATGCACATTTAACCATATCTGTCTTGTATTCTGAGTCATCTCTAGATGCTGCATGACCCCTAAATGCCATGCTCTTCTGCTTAAGGAGTAGCGGGAGACAAAGCTTTTCCAAACCCACAGATACAAAGTGATGACTGCTGTTACCGTTATTGTCCCCTAGCTTGTGGTAAAATCACATATGCAGATCACAGGAAATGCACAAGAAAAATATATGTGATCAACAGGAAGAAAACATCTAGAATTTGCTGATATTTTCATAGAAAGCTGTTGCAATTAACACAGAGAGAAAAATAGCAGACTAACTACGAGATTAACCAACTATATTTTTCTTTATTATGAGGGGCAAACTCACAAAGCAGGACCAAGAAGTTCAAGCTCAGCTGGGTAGCACAGGAACCATTGAGAGACAGAGAGTGCACTAACCCTGGACCACCCTGCTTTTTTCTCTGGGTACCCAAAAGGTCACGCCCTAACCTGGTCCCACCTGTTAGAGATCAGTGGTTGACTAGGATTCCCCATCAGAAAGCAGGAGAAACAGGTTCAGGGCCATCCTGCCCCATTACTGGAAGGCCCATTCAGAGGAAGCCATTTAGCACCTCCTTCTTACAAATCTAGAGTTCCCTTAGCTTGACTGGAAGCCATAGTAATTCCCATGTTGAGAATTCCCACCAGACGGTGGGACTGATCTAATGGGAGCTCACCAAGGCCACTGGACTGGGACTGAACGAGCATGTGATCAAACCGGACTCTGTGAATGTGGCTGAGAATGAGGGCTGACTGAGAAGCCAATGATAATGGCACTGGGTTTTGATTCTACCTCATGTACTGGCTTTTTGGGAGCCTAGTCTGTTTGGAGGCTCACCTTCCTATACCTGGATGAAGTGGGGAGGGCCTTGGACTTCCCACAGGGCAGGGCACCCTGACTTCTCTTAGGACTGGAGAAGGAGGGGGGACTGGGTAGAGTGGGAGGGAAGTGGGAGGAGGTGGAAAATTTTAATAAATTAATTAATTAATAAAAGAATTAAACGTAATTTTTTATAACCTGAATAAAGTAGAGACACACTATTTTGAAATTCCTGTAAATTTATGAAGTTTAATAGCATTTATGCCACTATAGATATTTTAGTTTAGAAAAATTATGTATTTATCCATAACAATGATCACTAATACATTCTTTTTCTTTTAATTAATTATCATCAATGTTATGATTTAATGTAGATAAAATTGATATAATTGGTTATTTGACAATTTATTAAAATTTTAGTTGCAAGAATATATTTTAAAATAAACGATTTATGGTACACAGTTATGATAAAATGTTGAATGGTAAAATATTTGAAACATGTATCAAGGAACTAGTCATTGGGGTAGAGAATAAATACAGGGCATAAAGTCATCATTGCGTTCAAGACAAATATTGACTACATCTACCATGCTCTTTCTCAATAGTGAATCGCTCTTCAGATTTCTCTAGGAATGGTATTTCTCTTTCTTGGGGCTACTATATTTACCTATAAACCTGGTCTGTTACTTTGTTAAAAGTCCCATCCTGAGTCAACTCTGCAAAGCCAGATTGCCTTTTCTGTGGCTTTAGTATGTCTGTTGCACAAAAGTTCCAATCCAGAAAGCACTCCATTGGGCTTGGAGTTCAAATATTGTCACTCGTGGTGGGCTGGCCACGTAACGCTTCGGAGTTTGTTTTGATTATTTTCACCTTTGTGAAATAAATTAACTTTGAAATCTCAGAAAAAAATGCATTCTTT
Source organism: Alexandromys fortis (assembly GCF_014885135.2). Lineage (NCBI taxonomy): Eukaryota > Metazoa > Chordata > Mammalia > Rodentia > Cricetidae > Alexandromys > Alexandromys fortis. The sequence continues at coordinate 831,191 of NW_026068190.1, forward strand.
TCTCAAAGGGGGCTTTAACAGGGCATTCGACATAAACACTAGATAACACTCTTAACAAATTATGAAAATCAATAACAAGAACAGATAACTCAAAGTAACAAAGCCAAAACTTAAACAACTAAAAGCAAAAATTTTAAACAAAACCAAACAAAAATTAAGCTAATTAGCATTCCCTGAGAGACATGGTAGTGAGGCCGACACCGATTGGAACAGCTTTTTAAAATGCCTGTAGTCATACCTCCTTTGTTAGATGTCAGGTTCCCCCCAAGGCCGAGGCCACTTGCTGGTAGATGTAGCGTTTGGAGTAATTTTTGTCTCTGGTTTTCTCTACCCCAAGCATGGTTTTGATGCTTTTTCTTCGTGAGAACTGAGTCAACAGACACACAGATCAGACTGGGCATGACCACCTGGAGGGCAGCTGGTATTTCCTTCACTGGTGAGTTCACAGAAACAAGGGGTGTCTTTTTGTCTGGAGGCCTTGATCCTAATGTGAAGAATGTGATGGTTTCAAGGTGTCTGTGGTTCCCTTTGGCTTCCTCAGTTCTCTCAGGGGGTGTTATCAAGAAGGAAAGGGAATCAAGACCCAGACGCAGCCATGCTGGGTCACTGGCTAGACATACTCAAGGCCTATTCCACGATGGAATCCAAATTTGAAGAATAAAATTGATCCCTGCACTTCAGTAGTTGCTGGGGATGGGGCTCAGCAGGTGGTTCTTCCTGTAGCAGATCCTTCTGCAAGTGGCTCTCATTCTGGGCTGTGGCCTCTTCCACCTCAGGCTGGAATGTTTTGGACCTGGGAGAGGATAGCAGTTAAAGCACAGGTCAGGAGGGGACTGCCATGTCAACTGTCTGGCTCCTACCTCCCAACACCTCAGGTGTCCTGGAGAACCAACATTGATCTTTGGACTGATATCATTTCTATAGCCCCAAAGGAAAAGGATCACAGAGTAGCTGGGCCTAGAACTTTTCTCAGTCCTAGACACATGTCATAACTTAAACTGAGCTTGTATGTTGTCCTTTCTACTTGAAAACTAGAACATTCTCCTACAGGTTAGGGACATCATTTTGTACACAACAGCAGGATATAAATACCATAGCCAACAGTATATGAGCAATACGCTGGTATTGATGAGGAGTTACTGATCAACACATCATCTTATTGATAGCAGTAATACATACAGCCTTGCCATCTGGGCACCTGGACAAGGTCATGAGGTTAGCACAGTCCTCATGCCCAGAGGGAACATAAACATGAGCACCATGCAAGATCTAGCAGCATTTCCTGTGATGTGTGCTGAGAAACTGGCCCTGCCTGGGCTCTGGGACCAGAGACTTGCATTTCCTTAGGACTAGAGCTGGGAATCTGCATCCTGGCTCTCTTTGGGAGTCTGTTACAGCACACTCCAAGAAGGTTCTGATCTTGCCTGTAGCTGAAGTATCTGCCTGGGTTCATCCTGGACAATCCTTAACATATTCTATCCAGAGAACACTTCGCACAGGATATAGGCTAATGTTGCAGAGAGCACTGCTCAAAGGTGGGAATCTCTTCCCTACACAGGATGTTCCTAAATAAAAATGTTATTTCAGCAGGGTGTGGTGGTGCACACCTTTAAATCCCATCCCTGGGGAGGCTGAAGCAGGCAGGTTTCTGTGAGTTCAAGGAAAGTCTTCAGCGAACAGAGAAAGGTCAGAGGGAGAAAGTGAGACTCAATTCTAATAACACACGAGGACCGAACGTCTTATTTCCTGGATAGACTGCACCAGCACAATTCTCTTTGGGCTTCTTCCCGTGGTTCTAGCTTGGAGCCAAGCAGAGGAGCAGAAACTTATAAAAGACAGAGGTCCAAGGAACAGAGGATCCACTTGGCTGTACCATGTCCTCCAGTCTGGGCTCCTACCTCATCTGGAAGAACTCAAAGTGATGCTGCAGCTTTTCTGCTAAGTCCTTTTTCTGGGTGTCTGCTTCCTTCTGCTTCAGCAGGAACTGAAGTCTTTGCACCAATCCCTGGAGTTCCTGTTCATTAGAAGAGTGTGTTCTTAGTGGAGGACTACACAATCTCACACAAATCTAAGCACATGCAAAGGATCCCAGTAGCTTGCTGGTCATCCAGGCAGGAAAAACAGTAAACATCCAGGGAAGTAAGGAAGCCTGATTCAAGGCAGAGACTAAATAGAAACACGGTGTGGTCTCTGCTAGCCAATGCACACGTGTGCCATGCACCACAACCCCCATATGCTTACACTACACACACATAGGCACACACACATAGGCACAAACACACGCACATACACACAACACAAGAACTGAGAGTTAAAGAAAGAGGAACAGAGAGGGAGAAATGGAGTTTGTAGCAACATCATGGCGGATGAGCGGTTTAGACGAACCATACCAGCTCTTTCAGAACAGTCCCACAACTCAGCCATCATTTCTTGAGGACTACTATGGTTGTGATTTGCTTGGCCAGACTATGTCGAGCTGGTTAGAGAAATTCTTCCCCTGAAGGCCCAAATCTCCCACGTTCGACCACCAGCTTGTTAAAGCCCCCAGCAGATCATCCAGTCAACCCCAGACTGTAGTCTGCTGGATGGGAGAACTGTCCAGCACTGATCCCAGACAACAGGGCTGAGGAGCTGCTACTCAGGCTCTGGCACTGGGAATTGAGAGCTGGACAAAGAGAAGAGAACTCACTGGGACACAGGAAGAAAGAAGGTCCTATGCCACCCTAACCCCTGCCAGTGAGGGGCACTCAACAGGCCTTGCATGGGGATCTCCTCCTTGCAAACTGCTTCCCACCTGTGATCTCACATGAGCCCTGCCAAGCAAATGAGGCCCAGGACCCAGACCTCACTCACTCAAAGCTCTATGATAGGTAGATAGAATGCTACCTATCATAGATCCATGTAGGTGTGTGGTGTGTTATTGACCCTTCTCCTTCACTGGACTGCAGCTTCAAACAGAGCAGCAGGAATAATCCCAGGTCCTGGGTGGCTATTGCTGTGCACTTAGAGCGATAACTCAGTCTCTCCTAAGAGGCTAACTTCCCAGAAGTACTTGCGCATGGACCCTGAAATGAACACCTGGTATCATGAGGTGGGTGGTTGAATGAGAACATGAATGAGTAAGGTGGGGGTGAAAGCACAGGTGGGGATGGGCAGAGAGCAGTCAGAAGGGCAAATGGGGCCAGACCGTAGCCTGACAGATTTGCCTGCCCCACCTGTTGTTGATGGGTTTTGAAGTCACCGTTCTCTTCTTGGTTCTTACAGAGCACTTTCAAGTCCTCTACGTGGCGCATCAGTAGGACCCAATCATCCCGCAATTTCTTCTTCTCCTGCCTCAGCAGGTCCACCTTCTTCTCCAGCTGACTATGTTGCATCAGGACCCAGCTGTGGAGACCACTGGAGAGACACACTGCATAGTAAGCCCTTGCCAGCCTCCTCCTGCCTCCTCTGCCTCCAAAAACCAGCACCCCCAAAGGCCTTATGTTTCCTGGAAGATGTAGCCAAGAGTCTGACACAGCCTTGACAGCTGCACTCAGAAAGCCAAAGTGAGACAGCAGCTAATACCAGAAAGCATCAAACTACTATGGACAACCCAACACCAAACAGGATCCACGGCCCTTCAATAGAAGGAGGAGTCCCCCACCTGTCCTTAACTGTCCATAGTCATGGGGAAACATCACCATGTAGAGGGCAAATACCCTCCACGAGGGAACAGGTGACCAAAGGTGAGCGTATTCTACCTACAAGTTCCACAGCCCCCAGAACTCTAAAGCCTAGGCCTGTGCTCCAGACACCCAGGGCTGCCTGGCATTTCCCTCATGGTGCAAAAGCTATCTAGAGGCTCCAGAGGCTCTAGGACAATGGTGGTAGGGCTAACAGTCTCTTTCACACTCCCAATAATGAGTTCAAGAGACACAAGTCCCAGAGCTGCTTGCTAAGAAGCAGAAAGTCGCCGGGCGATGGTGGCGCACGCCATTAATCCCAGCACTCGGGAGGCAGAGGCAGGCGGATCTCTGTGAGTTCAAGACCAGCCTGGTCTACAGAGCTAGTTCCAGGACAGGATCCAAAGCCACAGGGAAACACTGTCTCAAAAAAACAAAAACAAACAAACAAAAAAAAGATGTGCCCTTACCAATACAAGACTGTCTCCTTGGTCAGCTCACTCAGCTTTTCTGAGGCCTCGGCGTTCTCGTCCTCCAGGCGCTTTAGTGCCGACAAGGCCTGTTTGTGCTGGAGCTTCACTTTCTCATTCAGGGGATTTGGCGGGTGGTAGGGCCTAAAACAGGAGGAAAGACTCCCATGAACACAGGCCTCAAGGATCATGGAAACTCAAGGTGGATCCTGGTCTACCACAGCCCAGGGGTTGCTACATTCTGGATACATTCTGGGACCTTGTGGTGATTATTTCTTGTTATCCTGACCCTAGGTCAGCAGAGGCCTGGCTCAGATGTAGGGTGTCCTAGCTGCATGAGCTCAGGCAGTAGGCCTAGGGGCTCAGTTGAGCTCTCTGTGTTACCATGAGTGATAACACGGGTGTAGCAACACCAGATATTGCAATGAAATCTCTTCTGTTTCAGAACAGCGATTTTAGACCCTGGGTGACTCTCAGTGAGTAGTAAGACAGAACATAACTCTGGGTTTCAGACCCAACAGCAGGACAGCAATATAAACTCCATTAGGGAATCTTAGGTGCCATTATGGTGAGCACATAAGACAACATTAGTAATAAAGTACGGCTCCCAGACCTCTGCACTGGCATCGCCTAGAAACTGGGGCAGGGAAATCATTAGGTCCCAGCACTGATCCCTGCCTGCCATAGTCTGTAGGGACAGAAAAACATGCAAATATGTGTATGCACACACACACACACACACACACACACATGACAGAGAGAGAAGGGCAGATATACAGACACAGAGAAGGTGAGCACCCACAATCAGATGCCAAAGCAATGTGTGGAGCAGTACTGTCAACGAGTACAATGCACAAAACTATAGGGAAACTGTGATGAGCCCCAGGGCTTCCAGTTCCGCTGAGATGGACCGAGTAGGAAGAGGCCCCTGCAGCTGCTCCCAGCAGCTCTCAGCACCCATCCTCCGGCCAAGCAAGTCCAAAGAGTCACCACAAGCTAACAGCAGCTCGTATCTCACACAAGCCACCGTCTGTCACATCCCCTGATAATGCATGCTGGGAAATACACATTACTGCCCCAATCCCTGAGCTGTGTGACTCAGACCACAGGCTCTGGTTTTCATTTGGAGGAAGCAGAATTGTTAGAGTCCCCATCTCAGCTTCGGGGCTGCCTCTCCTCTGAGAAGAATTTAGGACATGAGGTTAGTCACTTAGGAAGTGCAGCCTCCTAGAACCAAACACCTTTATTTATCAGAATTTTGTTTTTATTTTATTTAAATAGAATTTTCGACACTTTTTAATATACTGATCGCATATACCCCTCCCTCCTCTCCTCCCAGTTGTCCCCTTTCCCATCTATACCTCCCTCCCCTTCCACTCCTCCTCTGTCTCCATCAGAAACAGGCAGGCCTCCTGTGGACTTGAACAAAACACGGCATGTCAAGTTAATGCAGGCTGAGCTTTTTGCCTTGTGTCATATCTAGGCAAGCAAAACGAACATGGGAAGCAGGTTCCCAAAAGGTAGATTAGCTCCAGGCAAGGGTCCTGATTTCACTGATAAGAGCCCTACTAAGAGATCAAGCTACACACTGTCACACACAAGGGCCTAGGTCATCCCATGGAGGCTCCCATCTCTTGGTCCAGAGCCCATGAGCTCCCACAAGCTCAGGTGAGGTGGCACTGTGGAGCCCAAGACCTTAAAAGAAAGCAGGTGAGGGGGACATTGCTGACAGTCCATGAAGTCTGGAACAATGGATACCTATCATCCACCTTTCCTTTCGTGATAAAGATCACGTGATCCCGCAGCTCATTTCTTTGGCTGGTCATCAGCTGCAGCTCCCTGGTCAGCCTCTCTATTTCCTTCTGCATCTGTTTCTGGGTATGGGGCCATGGTTTGGATGATGGCACCGCAGCATCATCTGTGGGTAGATGGAACACAAGTGAGATTGCAAGCCGGGCGGTGGTGGCGCACGCCTTTAATCCCAGCACTCGGGAGGCAGAGGCAGGCAGATCTCTGTGAGTTCGAGACCAGCCTGGTCTACAGAGCTAGTTCCAGGACAGACTCCAAAGCTACAGAGAAACCCTGTCTTGAAAAACAAACAAACAAACAAACAAAAACAAGTGAGATTGCATAGCAACAAGGCATAGACGATGGACAGGTCATTCTGTGGCATGTCTGGAACCCGGTGACAACCCAAATATATCGGGCCAGGTTGAGATGCTCCCTCTGCGGACCTCAGCTCTCCCATCGCTCTAGAGATGTGGCTACATAAGCAGCCGGGGCTTTCCTCTGCCTCCCTATGCATGCTCAGGGGAACAGAAACCACTTCTTCAGACACAGTATTCACAGCAGCACAGGATGCAGCGTGGTCCGGAGCCCTGAAGCCTGCCTGGGTTTCAGAAGCCAGAGAATAACGGCAGAGTGCATGAGCACTTGGCTGCTGTGAGGAGCCCAGAATCCTTCCTGGCCAATCCAGGCCCACGGTTGTCAACTGAAAAGCCATGCGGGGGCACAACAAGGTCAACGGCCTCCTCAAGTCATCCACTGCCAGTCCAGATCACTGAAGCTGGCAGGAGGCAGCCAGTCTCTGCTCTGCTCCCATACCTCAGGCAGTTGTTTGTCTACACTAGAGAACTGCCTGCCATCCTCAACTGCTGACATAGAACCCTAGGGGCCACTGTCAGGGAGAGGTGCTCAGAGGAATTCTGCAGTACAGTCTGAGTATACAATGTCTTGTCCAGAGAACTTTTCTTCCCTTGTGCCTAGTGTCAGACAGAGACTGGACCTACAGAAAACTACAGAGGGTGAGAGGCAGTGATGCCTCCCTGAGATGGGGACACATCAGTCCCTCCCTTCCTCCTGTGGTCTCCTTCCGTCCCCACATATTAACCCAAACCACAGTGAAGGTCACAGCTAAGTGGTCATCCCAGCACAACATCCTTGGCCTGGTCAGCCCCTGGCTTAGGAGATGGGCAAACTAATGTTCTGGAACCCTTGACCTTCAGGAATTATGGTAATCAGGGATGTCCATTAGCTACTGAGAGGCTCCTGGTCCTCTGTCCCATTACTGGAAGTCCCACCTCAAATCCCCCTCTTCCAGCTAGCTGCCCACCTCCTGCCCATGACTCACTGCGTCTTTGCCAGAACCATTTATTCCTTCCTGCTTTACGCCCAAACTGAGCGTCAGCTTCCTCCCGCCTCTCTCTGTTCTTTGGACATTCCCCATCCGCTCTCCTAATTAGACCCCCCAGTCTTGAGAACATGACTCCTGCTGTACCCTGTGGGCACCCAGGAATGTCCTAAGGGCAGTTGGTGTTGCTACAACACTGGTGACATCACATGGAATGTCAAGAGCTCTCCAGGATACAGTAGAATTATCTGGGGAAGGGACTGCTGATGTCATGGGGACCTGCATTTGTCCCCCTGCTAACCTGCTGTCCTGAACTGACCAGAAGCCCAGCTTCCCCATCCAGGAGCCTCTCTGGGAACACAGAGACATCCATTCAGCACTTCCTCCTTCCAAACCCAGAGTTCCCTTAGCTTGATTGGAAGGCCATACTTCCCATGTTGAGAACTGAGCTTTTCCTTCAAAAGATGCTGAAAATGTCTCTTTCTTTCTTCAAAATCACTCTGTTCATCAATATGAGCAAGAATATCTCACTGAGGGTCTATGCTAAGATGAACATAACCGAGGAAAGGTCACCTTCCTCAAGAACAAGTGTTAGAAAGCACGTTCAGGGAGAACCTGCAGAGCTGGTTACAGTGTGAGATTTAGGTTAAGGATACAGTCATGGAAGCCATGTGCTTAGCTTTAGAAAGTTTCCCCAGGATTCCACAGCATAGGGATGCCCCCATGAGGGTGCTGGCCAATGTGTGATGATCCATTAGCAGAGGAAACTGAACTAGGGAATCCACCAAGTGAAAAAGCTCCCAGGCTGAGTGTGGTACTCTCCACTCTGCACCAAAGACAGCAATGCAGTGTTAGCTACAGGCCTCTGTGAGTTACAGTGCCTATTGGGAGAAAATCAAGACAACAGCTGTAGACACACCTCAGTTGGCAGAGNTAGAATCTTCCCCGTAAGCGCACCTTGGGGTGCTTACACAGATGATTAGGAATGGGCTAGTCCAGGTGCGAGAATTAGCCTGTAAGGGCTAGAGTTCATGGGCCAAGCAGTCTTTAAATGAATACAGTTTGTGTGTTGTTATTTCGGGCATGAGCTAGCCAAGTGGCCGGGGTGTTGGGGACGAAGCCCCGCCGCTCTTATTTCAACACTAGGGAATCCACCAAGTGAAAAAGCTCCCAGGCTAAGTGTGGTGCTCTCTACTCTGCACCAAAGACAGCAATGCAGTGTTAGCTACAGGCCTCTGTGAGTTACAGTGCCTATTGGGAGAAAATCAAGACAACAGCTGTAGACACACCTCAGTTGGCAGAGTGACTGCCTAACTTGTAACATGTCCTGTGTTCAATGACTAGTGCTGTCTTCTCAGGTCTTGGGGGCCCCACTTGTAATCTTAGCCCTTGTGAAGTGGAAGCAGGATGATCTAAATTCAAGAAGAACCTGCATAGCCAGTGTGAAGACAGCTTGGGCGACGTGAGACCCTGTCTCAACATTAAAACAGAAATATACCCGACCTCCAAGGACCTCACCTACCAATCCTTTGTTTTTTTGTCTTGTTTTTCTAGACAGGGTTTCTCTGTGGCTTTGGAGCCTGTCCTGGCACTAGCTCTGTAGACCAGGCTGGTCTCGAACTCACAGAGATCTGCCTGCCTCTGCCTCCCGAGTGCTGGGATTAAAGGCGTGCGCCACCATCGCCCGGCATTAATCCTTTGTATTGAAAAGAACTTACCATTCTCCCTACCATCTTGGGGAGATTGAGGGGCAGATGAAGTGATCCAATAATTAAGGACCCTGCTCTTGCTTTTCCTTAGGTCCACATAGAGATGAAATCAAAGTAAGTATGACCATCTGAACTACTGAGTAATATCCACTGCTGCTAGCCTAGTACTGTGCCTATGACAAACTCTGCCTTTCCCTTAGTGATGTTGCCCCAGCAGCAAGTGTCAGCGTCTGAGGCCCAACCCCACTGATCCCTTCAAGGGGCTAGACAGAAGCCACCAGAGATCCTCCTCCTTTGCCAGAGATGAAATCAAACTGACCCATTCCAAACCTGGTTGGCTATGGAACCACAGGTGATATCCACCCCCCTCTGAGTTCAGGCACTTGCATTTCTGATGAGTGCCTTGGTATCCTGCCCAAGGCCCAGATTTGTTACAGGACTGGGTGCAGACAAGCAATGTGTTGCTGCCACTAAGAGGTACCCTGCCCAGGCCTCTGCCCAGTGTGAGGACAGAGACTTTAGAGGAATCGCCCCTTCTTCCTCAGGACTGTTAATGACATTGGACAGTCTTCACTTGAGAGTCACAGGCTACAGAGCCCTTCAAAAATGACTCACATTGCTAGAAAACCTGAAGTTTCTATTTCCTTTGCTTTTCAGGCAGCTAAATTCAAACAGCTGCTTTTCCAGGAATGCTTTGAAGTTGGTTTTCTTGGTTCAATGGTCCCCGGTTTCAAAATAAAATAACAACAAACACTATTTCTCTGAGAACAAATAAATAACAGTAATGTATTTACATGAGTACATCAGTGTAAAATCCAGCCAAAGGAGGGGAAATCAGAAGTGTGCCCTGGCCTCTGTGGGCCCAGACCTGGCTCACAGGCAGGAGTGGGCACACGTTAGGGTCCTCTGCAGGGACAGAGGGAGGTGAAGTAGGCACTCAGCAGGCTGAGTAGCCACCGTGAGCCCCCACAAGTCAGGTTACAAGTAGACTCCCAGTTCCCCATCCGAGGAGTTCCTGTTGAGGCCATGGTGTTTGACTGGCCCTGTGTACCATTTAAGGTCATGCAGGCGTCTGCTCAAGGGATACAAACTTCTTCCACTCAGCAACAGACAGGACAAGGAGCCAAGGTCAGGAATGGTGACCTCCTGCCATAAACTATGTGACAAGAGGGATGTGGAATTCATTTGTGTCGAAGATCAGGGGCCTCCTGGGTGGTTTTGGGTCCCTGTTGGCCTTGTGCAGCAGCTTAAAGAGCCCAGTTCCTATGTTCATCGGGATTCCCATGATGATGCACTCAGACACACCTGGAACCAAGCAGAATCGAGGTCACAGAGTGGAGGGCACATTACACAGGATTGCAGACTGGGGATCTGAGAACCAGCTCTACCACACACCACCTGACTGAACTTGGCTCACCACTTTCCTTCCCACATGCATATACCAGGGGGACGGCCAAGGAGCACTGTCTCTGGAACCACAATGCCTGCCTCAGCCAGCTCACTTTAACAGGAGCCAAAAAGCAGGAGGTAGGCAGACTTCTGGGAACTGCTTAGGCAGGAGGAATCCTGCAAACGATCAGGAGATGCTTTGCTACTTTCCTTTCTTAGTTTCGTGCCCAGGAGAAAAGATGACAATGCAGCTCAAAGTCCAGGCCAGGGGTAGCAGTGCCCTTATCAGAACACTTGGAAGGCAACTGCCACACACTTCCAGAAGGGACAGGAATTTCCTCCTCTCCTGGCTCCACTTTAAGACAGTCTGTCTGTTTGTTTTGTTTTGGTCTGGTTTTTGGAGACAGGGTTTCTCTACGTAGTCCTGGCTGCCCTAGAACTCCCTTCTGTATAGCTTCATGGACTAAAAGGTCCCCATTGGCTCAGTGTCTATATTTTCTTTTGGGAACTGAAGAACTGTCTACACTGAAAGTAGCTCCTAGAATGGGGAAAGGGAAGGCAGGGTGCCTTAGCAGGACTCTGAAGACAAAAGATTCGTTTTCTATAAGCCATAGGCCTTCAACACTGCAAACTTACCGCATACGGAGTCTTTCTGCCCAAAGTAAGCAGCATCAAAGAGATGGTCAGCTGTCTTCTCAAAGGAGGCCAGCATCAACACGCTCTCCTTCATCTTGGCCAGGCCAAACCTGGTAATACCCAGGACTTCACCCTGTGCCGGGGAAGAGGGTTAGATGAATCTCAAGCCACTCCAGGACCAGTATGATCAGCCAAAAATCTATTCATAGCACCACTAAAAGCAGATGGTTTTCAGTGCAGCTTCACAGCTGCTGAGGCAGGGATGATCCCAAGGACAAGGAGTCTGTCACTTGTCAATTGTACCCAGCCGCTGTGTCACACAGAATTAGGAACCTAAGTTTTAAAAGGGGGGTTCCTTCTTCGTCCTACAATCAATAAGCTAATACTAGAAACAATTTAGGTAATCCCAGTCAAGGAAATGTGCCAAACACAAACAAGAACCACACAGGAGCAGTGCTATCAACATCTTATCAAGTGAAGGACTTCACGAAGTCTCAGCTGAGGATTTATAGCCAGGTAGTGGCTGTTAGAATAGGTCAGATATGGTCTTCAATGATGTAAATACTGGTGACGTACCCATGCTCCAGTTAATAACCTTTCCCTTACCCCTTGCCCTTGTAAGCAGCCCTAATGACACTCATTGGGTCATTAAGAAAAAAGTCTTGAAAATAGAAGGAAAAGGAAGGAAATAAGGGGAGTAGGAAGTATACAAGAGAGGTATCAGAGCCGAGCGGTGGTGGCACACGCCTTTAATCCCAGTACTCGGGAGGTAGAGGCAGGCGGATCTCTGTGAGTTCGAGGCCAGCCTGGTCTACAAGAGCTAGTTCCAGGACAGGCTCCAAAGCCACAGAGAAACCCTGTCTCGAAAAACCAAAAAAAAAAAAAAAAAAAAAAGAGAGGGTATCAGGAGGAGAATAATACACAAAAAGGTCATAATGAATTCAGGTTATGCATAATAATTATATGCTAATAAAAGCATTTTAGAGAATAAAATCAACGGCTCACGAGGAACAGTACCCAAGACTGACCTCTGGCTTCCACATAAATGGAAGGGCTGGAGAGGAGCCCAGAAACGCAGGGATATTTACCATGACTTTGCTCTGTCTGAGCTACACCTCTGGTTCTGCAGTAGAGGCTTATCAGGAAAGGGTCATGTAAACACAATGCAGTACTGTATGGAGTGGAAGCAAACACCCATAGCAGCCTCCGACACTCCCACCTGAGAGCACGGTAACTTACTGTGTGCATGCACGCACTTGCGCTAGTGGAGATCAAACACAGGGATCACGCATGCTAGCAAGCACTGTACCACTGAGCTACAACCCTCCTCTCTGGAGGGCTACAGAGACAGCACTGGGATGGGTTAGGGAAACAACACCCCAAGTCACCTGGGCATCCTGGTTTTGGTAATGGCCAGTTTGGCTGGACAATAAGACTCAGGACATGGGCCTGGCAGTGGTGGCGCACGCCTTTAATCCCAGCACTCGGGAGGCAGAAGCAGGTGGATCTCTGTGACTTCGAGGCTAACCTGGTCTATAAGAGCTAGTTCCAGGACAGGCCCCAAAGCTACAGCGAAACCCTGTCTCGAAAAACAAAAACAAAACAAAACAAAAAAAGAAATAATAAATAAAATAAAGGACTCAGGACATAGGAAAAAAAAAAAGCCATGTTGAAGCTTTTCTCCTCCAACGACAGCCTGTGTTGAAATTCTCATACTGAGAATTTACCGAAACACTTAGTCTCATCAGCACACATGGGCCTTTTGGTGGTGACCTTACTTCCTGTCCAGGTCAGTCCTCACAGAGTGTGTTTTATATGCTACACATGCTCTGTTTGCCAGACAGTGGATTTCAAGACCCTGAAAACCCAGAGCCTCCTTTCTCTCACCTTGTAGGTCATGAGGTCGGAGAGCAGCATCACGTGCCTCCTGTCGATGCTCATGCCGTGGTTGACCATCGTGTACTGGATCTCGTTGATGATGGTTGTCCGGGCAGCCTCAATGCCCAGAGTCTTCTCCACCTAGAGAGAGCAGATTGAGTGGTGGCAGTCCCTTCTGGGGACTGTCTGACAAACAGAAAGCATAGACTGCTAGATTTGCCAAAACAGATTGCTGTGTAATTGTCGGGGGAAGAGAGAACAAATGCCAGGGACAGGAAACTTCTGGGTGTTGGCTGAGGATACTGACGCGATGGTACCTCGTAGGTGTTATTGGAAGTGGTCCGGGTGCCTTTCACACCATGGGTGGCCATAACTGCCCGCAGGTTGTCACCTTCCACTAGAAGCTTGAACTTTTCCTTCCCGCTCTGCTCGTCAATGTGGATGACAGCTCTGGACACCTCTGGGATTCCCTGTACCACCACCTATATTCAACACAATGCTTAAGATGCTGTAACCTCTAGGTCCCTACCAGGAACCCTCAGAAACAGGACTGAGGAATGGGCTGGTAACCAAGTTCACGCCATTCTAAGTCCCATTGTCACCAGCAGTGTGTGTACTCCAGGAGTGCCTAGGTATTGCTGGGGTCAGGAGACAGATGAGGACTGTGCCTCAACCTACAGTCAGCTTGAAGAGAGAGCAGACAGTAGACAGACAGACAGACTTGCAGTCTCAGAACTAGGTATAAAAGCTGGCTGAGGGCACAGTTGATAAAGGAACCTGCCACCAAACCTGAGAACCCAAGTTTGACCCTTAAGACCAGGAAGCAGAGAGGAGTCAACTCCCACAAGCACACCACCCATTCCCAAAGTGCCCATATCAATGAGAACCAAGAACCAGATTGACTCCCTGGGTATATGACCATGAAGTACTGGGGTGCCATCCTTGGTCTCTGTAGTGACCTGGTCCCCAAGCCCACTCATGACTTTCTCTCCACAGGGGGCTCTGCCTCACCTTGGGTAGATCCTCTTTCAGAAACTGTAGCACATAATACATGGAGCTCTTGCTGTTCTCCCTGGGGGTGACACACACTACGGCCTCACCATGGACAGCCACATCACCAGGCTTCACTCGGAGCTTGGATGTGCAGATGGAGTACCGCACTGTCTCAGCATTCACCTGCACAGTGCCGGGGGCATCACAACAGACAGCTGCAGACTTGCGTGCCAATGCCTTTCATCCCTGATGTCATGATGCCCCCCCACCCCAACCACAGGGTCTCTCTGTGTAGAATTCAGAGATCTGCCTGCCTCTGCCTGCTCATGATGATGGTTCCTGAAGAAGTCTTGGTAATCGTGTTGGTGCCACCTCCCCTATCACAAAGTTTACTTTTCTTTTGATTCATGTGTGTGTGTCTGTGTGGATGTGGATCACCTGTGTATAGGTACACAGGAAGACAGGAAGAAGGGCTCAGATCCTCTGGCTGGAGTACAGGAGGTTGTAAGCTACTCTATGTGGGGCTGGAACAGAACTTTTGTCTTCTGGAAGAGCAGTAAGTAGTGCTCTTAACTGCTCAGCCAACTCTCCAACACCACAACATTTTGATATGCTACATATTTATGTTCAATATATGTATGTGCTTGATTCATAAGTATCAGTTTATTCTCACTCAAAGAATGAACATTTTCCTCACTGAAAACACATGCATGCCCAACCAATGGCAAAGAGCCACAGAGAGCAACCTGGCCTGCCTGGAGAAAGGAGGCCAGAGGACTGAAAGGTTGCTCTTCGTGTGCTACACCCCCGATGTAACTGGATTCTTCATTTTTTCTTTATTTTTATCTTGTCCCTAGATAAACCTAAGACCTTGTACAAGCAAGGAAATTCCTCTACTAACAAGCTACATCAATGCTTGTATATCAACTGTGTCACAAGGCCCACAGCAAGATAGACTTGATTGTCATGTGGGAACCACAAGACTGTGGCACTTGAGAATGGCTTCCAGAGTTTTTCAAGGCTAAGGCTGGCTTAGGGATTAGAGAGCAAGAAAGGTGACAGCTCTCAGGCAGCAATTCCTACCCCTCAGCTGACCCCCAGCAATTCCTACCCCTCAGCTGAGGCCAGATACAGGGTTATCAGTCAACTGTTCTCTTATCACCACAAATACAAGTCTCAGGGGACAGGTTAACCCACCAATTGAAAATATTACAAACCAGTCAAGAGCTATGGGGGCGGGGGGGGGGGGGGCACAAGTGCATGAAGCAGAGTTGGCCGGGCTCCTGACAGCACATAAAGATGGACAGGGATCAAATATCCTAACACCCTGTGATGATAAACCAAAAAATGTAGCTCATACCCACACCAAGTCAATTAGTTTCTTATGATGGTCAAGTCTTTCTGCATCAGGGTCGGCTCAGAAGGATATGACAGTTAATGATGTGACCAACAACACAGAGCAGCCAAAATCTTTACACCGCTTCTTTGTCTGCTGACCGTTAACCCTGGTTTATCAGCACCTGTCTCAGGACCCGTGCGATCACGTCCTCCACAGGTTACCTCTCTGGCTCACCTCCAGTCTGAGAAGTCGAATCCGTTCCAGGGAGAGCTTGACAAGAATAAAGCAGTCATCAGGAAGAAACACTTCTTCAATATACTCTGAGATCTGCCATGGCAAATGAGCAAAGCATTAGTCTCCACCCTCATGCCCCCTCCCACCCCAGGCCTGCAGACACACTCCCCTCTAAGGCACACGGGCGCTGCTGCAGGCCCCATCCACAGCTGCTCTTGCACCTCCTCAACATTGCTGAAATCCCTTGTTAACAAAAGGGATTCTTTACCTCTCCCAGGAGGGTTTTCTCAATTCTGCCTTTCACCAGGCGTGCGTAATCTGCATCGTCATCCTTGTCTAGCTGTGCTGTGATAATCGGAGTGCTGCAAGGAGAAGGGATCAGCACACAAGAAAGGGGCTCTGTGCAGTGAACTGCTATGAAATCTGAGTGCACTCACAGGCCTGAGCCCTTCGTGGAAACTCACAACAAAGGACTTCACAGACCTCTCACTAAGACTAGTTTCAGGAGACGCAGGCCCATTGCATCCAGGAGAAGGTTGAACAAATTTTCCTGATGGAGGGAGCCCTCCCTCTTAGTTCTTTCTGCTCCCAGCTAACTAACTCCTCATACAGTCCACCTCCCTCTGGCCCTCTCCAGAAATATCCCTACTCCTCTGACCACCACTGCCCCCTTCTGTCTTCACGACAGTAACCTATCAACACAGGCACTTGGGACAGGAGGCAAGCAGACCTGGTTAGCCACAGCTGCTCCCCCAGGTGCAGCTACTTAACATCTGGTGTTATTCTTCTGCAAAACGACTTTTACCCCTAAAAACATGATGTATCTCTAGTTCTTCTAGTCTCTGGTCTGGTGAAAATCTGACTTAGGGTTTACAGAAAATGGCTACAAACCAAACAGGAGAAAAACCATTTGAAGCTACTTAGGCATGGAGTAACTGCACCAAAGGGATGAAATGTCCACTGACCTAGTGCTCAGCACTGCTGGCTAATTTAGTATTTTCCCTTCCATGTAACTAGAACCATAAAAAAATCCCAAACGGGGTGGGAGAGATGGTTCCTTAGATGAAAGCACTGGCTGTTCTTACAGAGGTCCTGAACAATCCCCAGCAACTACAAGGTGGCTGGCAACCATCTCTAGTGGGCTCTGATGCCCTCTTCCAGCTCAAAGGCCTGCATGGAGATAGAGCACTCATATATTATAAAATAAATCTTTAAAAAAACAAGATCACAGATTCCATTTCTACTATATTCCGTTTTTACTTGAGTGACTTTATAAATCCAAACACTCATCAACACCAAAAACCTGCCCTCTGAACACCAGACAGTAATCTATTAACAAAGCACAGGACTTCAGGAGGACAAGGACCACTGGTTTTCAAGAAAGAAGCCAGGGAGCAGCTACCTGATAGCCTTGGAAGCGTTGATGATCTCTTTGATCCGTGGCACACCCAGTGTGATGTTCATGGAGGCTACCCCAGCAAAGTGGAAGGTCTTCAAGGTCATCTGGGTGCCTGGCTCACCAATGCTCTGGGCACAGAGTGCACCCACTGCAGAGCCTGGCTCCATCTGTGCCCTAGAAGAAAAAGGCACAGAAGAGGATAGGATGTAAGAGAGAAAAGGGGAGCAAAACTGCTCCATTCAGGCTTCAAGTTACTGCCTCTTAAACGAAATATATAGATTCTGTTAAGTTTAGGATACAAACAGCAATCAGCCAGGCAATGTTTGTGCCAGAGGCACAGGCTTGCGCAGACTAGGAACAAGTGCCATTGGGCAGGCAAGACAGTCAGAGTGGCAGATAATATGACTAAATTCTGTGGGGTCAGCATGTGATTTAAGTTTGTAGTGATTTGCTCTTACTGGATATTAAAGAGGTCAGAGCTGAAATCTGCCACACAGATCATGAGATTTTTATGGGAAAAGACATTCAGGAAATGCATTTGTAAGTCCTTTGTATATATAGATTCTTAACTGAGATGAGAAAACTCAGCGTAAATTGGGCAGAATCATTCCACTGGCTGGGGCCTGACCTGTGTGACAGGGAAGAAAGCTAGAGCATCAGCAGAGGCGAGTGGGCTACATGGGTGTTTGTTTCTTCTGCTCTTGAATGTCAGTGTGCCGTGACTAGGGGAGCTCTTGCCTTGCCTTCCCCCAAATAGACTCTAATCTGGAACCGTGAAGCAAAAATTCTTCCCTCTCTAAGCTGCTTTTAGTCAGAGAATTTTATCACATTAACAGAGATGAAACCAGGCCAGCCAGGATGCTGAACCAGTGAGACTATCCCAGGCACAGGAGTCCTACATGGATGCCTGGGAGTCTAGGACAATTAGCATGCCTACCTCATGTACTTGTCCCTGCAGGTGTCTAGAAACTTCTCTATTTGGGTGGGAGTGATACGGTCCAACTGGTACAGCACACGAGGCTGGAAGGACAAAGCCAAGTGCACAGTCAAGACTAGCAGCATCAGTGAAACACTGTGTCCCAACAGGTCTGGGAAGGCTGTACCTCTGTGGTGCCATTATCATTGATGCCGTATTTATCTCTGGTTTTCTTGATCTTCTCAGACACCCCTTTAATGAATGTTTTTATTTCCTGAAAAGATTATACAACACACATCAATTACATGATTCTCAATAATTTGGACAGCACAATCATTTTTGTAACTTCCAACAATGGACAAAGTGAACCATATCTTAGCAACTACTAAATACACAGCAGCAGCCGGGCGATGGTGGCGCACGCCTTTAATCCCAGCACTCGGGAGGCAGAGGCAGGCGGATCTCTGAGTTCGAGACCAGCCTGGTCTACAGAGCTAGTTCCAGGACAGGCTCCAAAGCCACAGAGAAACCCTGTCTCGAAAAACCAAAA